>NW_005871490.1:519714-523561 GCF_000147115.1 Myotis lucifugus
TGCCTGGGACTCCTGCAGCATTCCCTCCCCTGTCCCTGTGTCACTCAGCCACAATTCCCACTGGTTTTTACAGCCACAAATTGTGGGGACTTCTCTGGTATTGGCACCATGGCTGGGGGCTGGGACCCCTTGCTCTTCAGGGAAACCTCCACAGCCAAGATATCCCTCTACATGTGGGTGTGGGACCAATGTGTTCCAAAATTCTGCCCCACATCTCCTCTCCTCCTACCAGTCTCAATTTGCTTCTTTATTTTTTTTAATTTTATTTTTTTTATTGCTAAAAGTATTACAAAGGGTATTACATATGTGTCCTTCCCCCCCCCCCCCCACCTGCTTCTTCTTTAATTCCCACCTGCTTCTTCTTTAATTCCCTAGTTGTAGGACTTCCATTCAGCTAGATTTTGGGTAGTTTTGAATGATGATTTTTCTATATTTTAGTTGTAATTTTGATGTGGTTGTGGGAGGCGGCAAGTCCCAAGGTCACCTATGCTGCCTTCTTGACTGGCAAGATGTCCATCCTCATGCATTTCTAATAGAAAAGGACTTTTTCAGCAACATAACTACCATCCATAAAGTAATGTTAATTCCTCATATCAGCAAGTGCAGTACTACTGTCCTTACCAATTTGCAGTCAGTTAGGTGAAACAGTGTCTCTTTATTGCCTGTCTGTGATTATGGGGCGGGGGGGGGGGGGTTGTGGGGTGTGGATCTCTCCACCTGTTGGCTTTGACCCAATTTCCTCTTATGTGAAATTACCTGTGTAGATCCTTTCCTTGGATTTTCCTATCGTTTTCCTCTTGTTGATACATAGGCACTCTTCGTATACAAAGGCTTGTTAGTATATTTATGTGCATGCTCAGGAGAGGAGAGGCCTCTGTGGTCCCTCCTCAGCGCCTATTCAGGACTCTCCTCCCTGCTGCATGGTGCCCAGCCTTCCTGCAGGAACCAGCGTGGGCTCAGCAGGTGGTACCCATCTGTTAATGCTGTTGACAGAGGCAGGAAGGGAAGTCCTGCCCAGCAGCAGGCCCTCTCTGTGCAGCCCAGGGAGCAAGAATCATAACTGCTCCTGCTGCCCCTGGCCCTCCCCTCCCTCCAACCCACCCCCATGCTTGTTTGGGGCTTAGAGCTTTGTGGCATGTGTATGCACACATGAGATTATTTCTGCTCAGAAATCACTCCCCAGACTGCCAAGCCTCCCTAGGTACTGACCCCACCCCACCCCTAGGCTTTCCCATCTCTCCGATCTTTGCTGTAAAACACCCCTCCCCCTAAATTTGACTTCCTCAGCCCAGCGTCTTCCTACAACAGAGACCTGGGCCCTTGGCTGCTCTGCTGAGGTGGTGTTTGCAGCACAAAATGCTTGTTAGAGATCCGGCCTGGGACACAGTTGGAAGCCGGGTGGGAGGGGCGCCAAGCAGAGACACAGCCAGAGCTTCAGGGCAGAGTGGCCTGTGAGAGCTGCAGATGGGGGGCCTTTTGTACCCCGACACCCCGGTCACTGGCCATGGCCACCTTGGGAAAGGTGTGCAGCTGAGGCCAGCCTTGGAGGAGGTGACAGCTGGAGGAGGTGACAGGCGGAGATGTCCGCTGGCTGTCCTCCGGCAGCCCGGCAGCAGGCCCTCCCTGGACCGGGGCAGCTGGGCATCTCCTTGCCAGGCTCACCCAGGAGGCCTCTGTTGGGACCAGGCCATTTTGTGAACTCTCCACAATTAGCTCTTTCCTCCTCCAAGGAGCGAGTCTGGGCTGACACTGCTTGCCTGACCTTGGGCACCTGGAGAGTCACCCGGAGCCCTCCGCTCCCCTCTTGGAGGGGCGTGTGCTGGTCTCCTCCCGCCCACCGTGGGCTGTGGAGTAAATGCCTGCTGCTCAGTAGGGTTTGCAAACTCTGAATTTTACGTCACACATGGGCTGTGTTAGAAACTAGCGATGGCTTGAGGCTGCTTCTTTTCCAGGCTCTGCCGAGTATGCTGTGGCTGGCAGTCCTTTAGTTTATCTTGGTTGGAATTTCCTCCTCTGAACTGGACGGGTCAGCTCAGTGGTCCTAGAGCAGCAATTTTCAACCTCCTCGTCTCTTGGCACACATAAACTAATTACTAAAATTCTGCAGCACACCAACAAACACATTGTTTTTGCCACAGCACACGAGGTTGCAAATCGCTGCCCCGAGGGTCACTCAGCCTCTCTGTTTGCGGATGACAAGGAAACCCTGTCTTCCACAGCAGAGTGAGGAGGGAGGTCCTACACGCGTCATCGTCTGCAAGGCCCGGGACTCCATGACACACGCATACACAGTGCACCCTTACACAAACACACACACATACATGCAACCACTCACACAGGCAACCATGCACCCACATGCACACACACACACAATGCACCCTTACACACACACACACACACACACACACACACGCCATAAATCTCCAAGCTCCAAACAAGCAGAGTAACTCAACAGGAAGGGGAGGCACATTTCAGACACCAGAGTCCTCACACAGGCACGTCGCTCAGCACAGGGAGGCTGGAGGCCCTGGGAGGTGGGACTCCCCATCTGGGACGTCTTAGCTGGGTCTCCAGCAACTCAGCACAGGGATGTTTGTTCAGGAATTTTATTGCATTTTGAAGAAGATACCTTTTTCCTGTGAAGCCTCCGGTCTCAGAAATACCAGGGCTCAGGACTGGAGCTCAGACCAGCCGCACACCTGACCAGCAGCCTGGCCGCCTTAGAGCAGATGGATTTATCAAAGCTGCGCACTGGGAGCCGGGAGCCGACCCGAGAGGGCGGGAGCTGCCCTGCAGGAAACCGGGCCAAGGGAGGCTTTGAAGAAATCTCTGCTGACAGACAGACCCCTGTTTCAGGGGAGCCCTGCAGAGCCCGATCGCTTCAGAGGCTGCGCAGCCCATGGCCTCTCCTCAGAGACCCGCAGCCTGGGGGGGAGGGGGTGTGTGTACGTGGGTGCCCCCCACTCCAACCTGCTTCGGGTAAGAGGGTAAGAGCGGTGAGTGTCCTGATTCCAGAACCCTAAACTCAAAGGTCTCCGCAGGGCCTGTGCTTGTCAGTGTGCGGGGCCTCCCTCATCCTGTCTCCAGCAGCCGCCTCCAGCTGACGACAGCAGCCTCCTGGTTACACAGAGCTTCCCTACGTAATCCATCCGAGGACCATGTCCCTGACCTGCGGCCCAGCCCTCGCGGCTCCTGCAGCTCCTCAGCCTTCCCAGCCAGGTGCTCTGCCCACCTCTGCCAGTGGCCCTGCCAGCCCTTTCACTTGGGTTGAAATCGAGGTTTTCTGGATGCCTCTCGTCCCCAATCCCAGATCGCATCGGCTGTGGCTGAACGTCACACCCAGAAACCCTGTCCCCAGCCTCCATGCTCCGCGATCACTGTCCACCTGTCCTGTGACCCGCTCAGTTGTCCTTCGTTGTGATCTAAGGAACAGGTCCATGGCAGGGTCACATTGGCAGGTGCTGGGACTGGAGCGGGACATTGGGGGACCCATTATCCTGTCGGACACAGCAGGGCTGCGGGGATCCAGCGGGGCTGTCTTGAGTGCTGCACATGCTAACCACTGGTGACTCGGCCAGGAGCCAGTCGTCCCTTCTCCGCCTCTAGAGTGAGATGGATCCTCTCTAGGCCGGAGTCCCTCATTGCGAGAAGCACCTGGCAGTTGTCATCCAAAAAGCACATCCTGGTGACCTGCTGAGTCAGACCTCCGCTTCCCGTCGGGGTGTGACGGGCCACCTGCATGTTTAACAAGCCCCCTCGGATCTGACCATCCCTCTTCTCAACAGAACGCGCTGTTCACCAGCAAACCAGGAAGCAGCAAAGCTGAGGCGCCAGGCCCCTGTACAAC
>NW_005871490.1:523968-526286 GCF_000147115.1 Myotis lucifugus
GTGCCCTGCCTGTGTGCCCCGCTCCCGGGGTCCCCCCCCTGTGTGCCCCCCGCCTTGTGTGCCCCCCCTTTTGTGCCCCCGCCTTTTTTTTTATGGCTAAATTCTAACCCCCAAAAGGGGATGTTAGGAAGGCGGGCTGATGGGGAGGGGGATGAGGTTCATGAGGGCGGAACCCCCCATGGATGAAATGTTACAAAAAGGCCCCCCAAGACCAGACGGTGCCCGGCCCCCCCCACCAGTGGGGACACAGTGGAGAGGCCTGCAGCCTTGGGGCAGCCCCACCCTCCCATGGAGAAGCAAATTCTGTCCTTTGTGAGCCCGGGTGTTCGGGTGTTCGGTGTCTGGGAGCAGCTGGAGGGCAAAGGAAGGCACCCGGGTTCCTGCCCCCAGCCCCCCCGGGCCTGCCAGGCGCCCGGGACCGCGGTTCACCTGCGGCAGGACCCGGGGGGGGGGGGTGCCACGTGAGGGGGAGGCTGCACACCCAACCCATCATGCTCTTCTTGGGCGCCGGGGAATCGCTCTGTGTTTAGCTTCCAGTAGCTTCGAGGAGGAGGAGGAGGAGGAGGAGGAGGAGGAGGAGGAGTCGGAGTCACAGCCGCTGGGGTCTTCAGCTGAGGGCTAGAGGGACCGTGTGAGTCCACTCCCTGGTTGTGTGGCAAAGCCAAGTAAGTGACAATTCCCTCATTTATAAATTGAGAACAACAGTAGAGTAGTACTGAGGGCCCTGACTCTGCAGTTGGCAGCCCCCCCACCCCCAGACCCCCGTCACCTCCCACCTCTGGCAGCCCCTGGCCGCCAGGTCATCCTGAACCCCCTCCCCCACGTCTCCCTGCGGCTCCTTTTGTGTGTGCACCTACAGGGCCTACTTGAGCCGGATCACAGCCAACCAGCAGGTGCCTCCGTGCCCAAGACCAAAGTTAATTAAATTTAAAGCTTCAGGTGCTGTAATACAAATTAGGTCTCTGCTCCATCCATTTACGTCCCAAACCTTAACAGGACGTTTACCTCGGATGTGTTATCTCTGAGTACAATAACACACACCCGGAAACCGGAACCAAGTGTCTGAGAGGTGACCGCGGACTCGCGTTGGGAACTAGGTCAGAGCGAGGGGCGACCTCCGCGGCAGCTGCATTATTCATGCCACGTGCGCTCGCGGCTGCTTTCCACTAGACAAGTGAGCGCTGGTTTGGAAGGTCATTAACACCCAGGAAAAATGCAAATAACTCTCCTCCTTTTTAATTGTCGCAGCCGACTCACCACCACCTGGGAATGAGAAGGAAGCGGGTCCCCTCCCTGGTGGGGCGGCAGGGACAGCTCCCACTGCCAGAGCCCCCCTCCCCCCACCCCGTGATGGGAGAAGGTTCCCGGGGGCGGGCGCCTCCACGGAGACCGCTGGGTGGGTGGGGAGCAAATGGAGGTGCTATTTAAAGCCCTGTTTTCATTCGTGGATGATCCAGAGCTTTTGCTCGGAGGGGGCGGAATTGGGGGCAAGGCTCAATTAGCCTAGAAACCCCTCCACAGCCCCGGTGGGGGGAGCGCTCCCGGGGGAACCGCGGCGGCAGGGGCGCTTCCCCAGCTTTCATCGCCGCAGGAGCCGCCGCCTCGCCAGGCTCCTCTCCTGGGCAGCGCAGCCCACTGCCCCGGGGCGGGCTGGACGGGCTCGTGGGCAGAATATTAGCACGAGCCTGAGATAAAGGGCGGTTCCACTTGCCTACACCTGGAGGGAGTCCCGAATGCACATCACGGGCAGTTGTGCTCCTGGAATTCCCTCAGGTCAGTGTGGGCTGTTGTGGGTGCCCCCGGCTGGCCAGCACGGCAGGCGCAGCCAGGGGGCGCTCTGTGCCCTCATCAAGTGCCCGCCGGGCGCTGCAGGCCAGGGCGGAGGGGGAAGACCTCCTCCCCTGCACCCCGGGTCTAGTCCGAGACCAACGGCACACAGGCGGGGCACACAGGCGGGACACACAGGCGGGCACACAGGCGGGTACACTGTCTGGCACACAGGCGGGGGGCACACAGGGCGGGTCATACAGGCAAGGGTACACATGTCGGGTACACAGGGCAGTGCACACAGGGCGGGCACACAAGGAGCGGGCACACATGCTGGTGCACACAGTGTGGGCACACTTGTCGGGCACACAGGCGGGGGGCACACAGGGCGGGGCACACAGGGAACGGGTCACAAGGGCGGGGACAACAAGGACAGGTCACACAGGTGGGCACACAGGGTGGGGCACACAAGGGGGGGCAACATAGTGTGGGCACACAGGCGGGGGTCACACAAGGCTGGGCACCACAGGATGGGCACACAGGGGGGCAAA
>NW_005871490.1:526641-539472 GCF_000147115.1 Myotis lucifugus
ACAGGTGGGCACACAGGAGCGGGCACACAGGCGGGGGCACACAGGTGGGTACACAGGCGGGCACACAGGCGGGCACACAGGTGGGCACACAGGAGCGGGCACACAGGCGGGGGCACACAGGCGGGGCACACAGGGCGGGCACACAGGCGGGCACACAGGTGGGCACACAGGCGGGCACACAGGCGGGGGCACACAGGCGGGCACACAGGCAGGCACACAGGCGGGGGCACACAGGTGGGCACACAGGCGGGGCACACAGGTGGGGCACACAGGCGGGGCACACAGGAGCGGGCACACAGGCAGGGCACACAGGAGCGGGCACACAGGTGGGCACACAGGCGGGCACACAGGCCCGGGGGGGTGGGGTTGTACAGGGGCCTGGCGCCTCAGCTTTGCTGCTTCCTGGTTTGCTGGTGAACAGCGCGTTCTGTTGAGAAGAGGGATGGTCAGATCCGAGGGGGCTTGTTAAACATGCAGGTGGCCCGTCACACCCCGACGGGAAGCGGAGGTCTGACTCAGCAGGTCACCAGGATGTGCTTTTTGGATGACAACTGCCAGGTGCTTCTCGCAATGAGGGACTCCGGCCTAGAGAGGATCCATCTCACTCTAGAGGCGGAGAAGGGACGACTGGCTCCTGGCCGAGTCACCAGTGGTTAGCATGTGCAGCACTCAAGACAGCCCCGCTGGATCCCCGCAGCCCTGCTGTGTCCGACAGGATAATGGGTCCCCCAATGTCCCGCTCCAGTCCCAGCACCTGCCAATGTGACCCTGCCATGGACCTGTTCCTTAGATCACAACGAAGGACAACTGAGCGGGTCACAGGACAGGTGGACGGTGATCGCGGAGCATGGAGGCTGGGGACAGGGTTTCTGGGTGTGCAGAGGGGGCCTAGGGGGTCAAGCACTGGACAGGCTGAGGCTGTGGACCCTAAATGTGAACACTGGCCCCTTCCAACATGACTGTCCTTATAAGAGGAAAGAGACAAATTCATAGGAAAGAGGGCATGTGATGCTGGAAGCAGAGACCAAGTGATGTGCCTACAAGCCAAGGATGCTGAGGATGGAGGTGACAGTGGATTCTGGAAGAGGCAGGAAGGATCACCCTGGAGGCTTCGAAGGAGCATGACCTTGGACTTCAGAACTATGAGAGAGCCGTAGCTGGTTTGGCTCAGAGGATAGAGCGTCAGCCTGAGGACTGAAGGGTCCCAGGTTCGATTCTAGACAAGGGCACATGCCCGGGTTGTGCGCTTGGTCCCCAGTTGGGGGCGTGCAGGAGGCAGCCAATCACTGACTCTTTCTCATCATTGATGTTTCTATCTTTCTCTCCCTCTCCCTTCCTCTCTGAAATCAATAAAAATATATTTTAATAAAAGAACTACGAGAGAATAATTTCTGTTGTTTGAAGTCCCCAGGTTGTGGGCTTTTGTGCTGGCAGCCATGGGGGCGGGGGTGTGTGCTGAAGCCACCTCCCTGCACCCCACCTCGAAAAGCAGGTAAGCAAACCTGCTCTCGCTGACTGCTCCAGGTCTTGGCAGGGGCCCCTGTGGGCCGCCCCTCCCTCTGCTGTTGCCTGGGGTTTTCATATTTTTTCCCCTCTTTCCTTTCCCCTGATGGGCTCAGACTCACCACTGTCATTGTAACTTTACTCATAGTCGTGGGAAGAAAAGAAACAGGTAAAATTAATTTTCATAATATATTTAGTTAGCCTGATGTATCCAAAATATTACTTCAATATATGATCAACAT
The DNA here is from genome assembly GCF_000147115.1 of Myotis lucifugus. Classification (NCBI taxonomy): domain Eukaryota; kingdom Metazoa; phylum Chordata; class Mammalia; order Chiroptera; family Vespertilionidae; genus Myotis; species Myotis lucifugus. The sequence continues at coordinate 528,387 of NW_005871490.1, forward strand.
ATTTTTTAAATATATTTTTATTGATTTCAGAGAGGAAGGGAGAGGGAGAGAGACAGAAACATCAACGATGAGAGAGAATCATTGATCGGCTGCCTCCTGCACACCTCCTACTGGGGATTGAGCCCACAACCCGGACATGTGCCCTTGACCGGAATCGAACCTGGGACGCTTCAGTTTGCAGGCCAACAGTCTACCCACTGAGCCACACCAGCCAGGGCTGTGATGGACATATTCATCAATGGGGTAGTTTACACTTTTTGGCCCTAAGTCCTCACATTCCTGGGTGCGCTTTACATGGAGAGCCCGGCTCAGCTCGCAGTCTACACCCAGCGCCCGCGTCTTCACTGGAAAACACCTGGCGAATGAACGCCGGTCAGGTTTGCAGGGAGAGGCCATCACACCCAAGTTGTTCCAAACGTAAGCGGGCATTTTCTAGACGCTGAGCTGAAAGTCATTTTTTAATTAATTTTAAAGATTAAATTCTTCAGTCCCACTAGCCGACTTTCAAGGGCTCGATGCCACAGATGGCTGGAGAGATGCGGTCCCACACCCCCTTCGGGTGTCCCCACACTCCCCTCCGCCATCCCCTCCCCCAAGAAGGCGAACGGGACAGAGGTCTGGAGGCACAGTCCCGCTGCTCCCAGCTCCACTCTGCCCTTCGCTCAGCGGCCCCTTGTCCACCTTTGTCACTGACCGGCTGCAGGAGGAGCTGGGGCCACAAGAGAGGAAGCAGGGAGCTCAGTGAGGGGGCAGCCAGACAGACAGGGGCCCTGCGCCAGGGTAGGAGGGTGGCCAGTTCCTCAGGTAGTAGGGGGTGTTCTAGGTGGAAGGAACGCTTGTCAAAAGTCTGGGAGCTGGTATCACTTCACATTCACTAGGATGGCTACTAAGGAAAAAACCCACAAAAACAGTAAGTGCTGTCAAGGACGTGGAGAAATTGGAGCCCTGGCGCATTGCTGGTGAGGATGCAAACTGGCGCAGTGCTGTGGAAACGGGTGGTTGTTGGGGAAATGGTAAGTAGAATTACCATGTGATCCAGCGGTCTCGCCTCTGGGTATAGACCCAAAGAATTAGAAATGTTAACACACCCAGGTTCATAGCAGCATTATTTACAATAGCCAGAGGTAGAAACAGCCCAGGCTTTCATTAATGGATGAGTGGGAAACAAAAGGCCGTATATACACACAATGAAATATAATTCAGTCTTTTTTCTTTCTCTCTCTCTCTCTCTCTTTTTTAATTCAGACATAAATGGAAGGAGTTTCTGCCACATGCTACAACATAGATGAACCTGAGAACATTATGCTGAATGAAATAAGCCAGTCACAAAAGGACAAAAACCATCTGATTACATTTAAATGAGGACCCTACGCTCTCAAATTCACAGAGACAGACATATATGGTGGGTGCCAGGAGCTGGATATGGGGAGGGCGTTACGGTTTAATTTAATGGCAACAGAGGTTCAGTTTAGGAAGATAAAGTTCTGGAGATGAAGGTGGTGGTTGCACAACAATGTGAGTGTACTTAATGCCACTGAGCTGCTGCTTAAAAAATACTCAGGATGAGGCCCTGGCTGGAGTGCTCAGTGGTTGGCGTGATCCGTGCACCCATAGGTCACCTGTCCATTCCCAGGCAGGGCACATGCGAGAGTTAGAGGCTCATCCTCCGTAGGGGCGTGAAGGAGGCAGCCTGATGTCTCTCATGAATGTTTCTCTCTCCTGTCCTTCCTCTCTCTTCCTCTCTAAAAAAAAAAATAGTCAAAACATTTTTAAAAAATGATCACAATGATACATTTTATCTCCTTTTCATAATTAAAAATTAACTTCCTTTCAACAATATATGAAATCAAAATTTAGATCGGACACACACAACTTGCACTATTTAATGTTTCTCCTCGAAATATTATTGGATACAACTTATACTCTACATTTTGAGAGAGTAACCATCTCCTGAGCAGAGACAGCAGAACTCAAATTTGCCAAGAGGCACAATTTCCTTTTCAATCTCAGATTTTACAATTTTCACGCCGCCAAAGCCCTGCTGGGACTGGGCTCTCGGGGGTGCTGGGCCAGGGGGAGCCTGGAAGCTGGAGCGGCTGGTGTGGGGGAGTCGGGCCCTGGGGCCTGGCGTCAGCCTGTGAGGCACCCACATCTGGAGAGACTTGGGGCAGCCCCAGCCTTGGACGCAGGCCAGGCTGCCACGGAGCCGTGGTCAGTGTCAGGGACAGACTGCGAAGCAGGGCTCCTTGGCAGCCTGGCCCTCCAGCTGGGGGTGTGGGCCTGTCCCCCGCTGCACCAGAGGTAAAGATAGAGACCTACAACCACCAAATCCTTTCCATTACAAAAGCTTTCCACACTACAAGTCACTTTCCAATCTCACCTGGTGGCAACGCTGCCCCGAACCACCGAGGTGAGGTTCCTACGCACTCGCTGGGAAACATGGATGCGCCCCACCAGGTCATACATGCACGCACGCTGTCCAGAATCAAGAGAGTCCTGCATGCGACAGGAGCTAACGGACAGTGGACATCCAGTGTCCTCTTCAGAAGACTGTAGTCAAGTCCATTCATTTATTCACTCATTCATTCATTCGTGGAATGCTGTGCAGTGCAGCAGTTCTCAACATGTGGTCTGTGGATCCTGGGGGTCCTGAGACCCTTTCAGAGGCTCCCCATGCAGCTCTTGGCAGAGTTATGCCGAGTCCTTGTCTACCTTGGTCACTGTGACACTAGCCCCCACGTGCAAGCGTACAGCTGCTGAAGGGCCGGGGCCTCTGCAGGACCCAGGCAATGGTGCCCACAGCTGGGGGTGCCCTTGTCACCTTGGGGGGCAGAGTCACGGAGACTGCACTGGACGCCACTGTTCTCCTGGGCTGGCCCTTAACCTCCTTCCTCCAGATCCTGTCCTCTGCTCTCTCTTGGGTTCCGACCTCCCCTTATACTTTCCCGTGTCCACCCTGGCCCAACGCCCTCCCCCAAATACCGGCTTTATTAGGGATGCCCGGACACCCTGCTTCAGCGATTCCCTCCCTGGGCGGCTGAGGATGAGAAGGGTCACTGAGCGAGGAGCCGGAATCCCTCTAACCTCTGACCTCTCTCCTTCCTTTTAAGCAGGCTCCCTACCCCACCACGCCCCCAGCCTCTCTCTACCCCCTCCGCTTAATAGAAAAACAGCTCAGGCGTTTAGAGTGCGGGGGGAAGGCTTAGGGGACCCAGGAGACCGAATCTCTTGAAGGCGCGCCCTTCAGACACGAAGGGGGACTTTCTAGCCGGGAAGGGGCCTTGGTCGGCGGGCGGGACGGCTGGCCTGCTGGGGACCCCTCCGGACCGCTCCCCTCCCCGGCGCCCATGCGGGGGCTGCTCCTCTACACTGGGGACAGCAGGGAGTCGCCCCCCATAAAAGACTTTAATTTTAAAAGGGGCAGTGAGAGCTTTTGGACCAACACAGCTGCTTAGCTGTGGAGACGCGCGCGGGGACGTCCTGGGCCCGGACTAGGTGATCAGCCCGGGGCTCGGCCGCCCAGACGCAAGGGTTGCGGCAGCCAGAAGCTCAGGGTCCCCGCGGAGAGGCCTGCCTGGGGCTTTCCGGTGGGGAGGGGGCGGGAAACGCGGTTTCAGACCGCGACCCCCTGCCCCGCGCAGGACACCCTTTCACTGGGCCCGGAGGGGCGGCTTTGAAGTCGGGGCTGGGCTCGGCCCCCGCCCGCGCGCGGACCCGCGTCCCCACCGAGCCCCGCTTTGTGGCTGCGCGCTCACTGCGCGGCGCAGCGGACCGCGGCGGGCGGCGGGCGGCCTCTGATCCGTGAGCCGCGGAGAGCTCAGGCCCCCGACAACGCGCCCGGCTCGCCCTCCCCGGGCTGCGCCTCCCGCGGGCGCTCGGGAGTGGGGGGCACAGGCTCGCACCTCGGAAAAGCCCGCCCCCCGGGAGTCCGCCCCGTAGATCAAGGCTGTGTGCTCCCGGGCCCTTGCTGTCGACCCTTGAGTCCCCATGGGGCCGAGGTCCCCTCCTCGCCAGCTGCCAAAGAAGACCAAGCGCAGCAGAGGCGCACCCCCAGGGGCCTGCTCCCAGCCAGGGGGCGCGGGTGCAGACCCTCCCCGCCTCCCCCGCAGGTCGGGCGCCGGACCACAGCGCCCCCTCCCTCCCTCCCTCTTGGGGCACCGCAAGGCACCCGGCAAGACACGAGGAATCACCCCTAAAACCACGCTTCCCCGGGATTCGCTGATCACTCAGACGCGCAGGGGAGAGGGGGGAACCTGCCTCGGGATCTCCCGCCCTCCCCGGGGGACTGGCCCTCTTTGGCTCCCCGAGGGTCGCCCTGGTTCCACCGCCGCAGCCGCGAGGGGGGAGGAGAGTTCGGGGAGGGGTCGAGGGGCCGCGCCCCGACTGAGGCTGCCAGTTCCGAAAGGAAAAGGTCGGGTCACGCCCGAGCGAGCAAAGGCCAGTGCCCCCCACCCCCGGGCACACGGGCCGCTCCCGCCGCGCGCGTCCTGCCAGGCCGGCGCCCAGGAAAACGCAGCGGGGCTGCCTCCGCCTCGCCTCCAGCGCCTCCAGGCCGCTCCCGGTGCCCGGGGAGGTGGCGCCCCCCTCCCGCCGCGCAGAGCGGACCGGGCCCTCGCGCAGTGCCCGGAGTGAGCCTCCCTCTTTCCAGACCCGAGCAAGGCCCGTGCCGCCCGCACCGGCCCGGAGACAGGGGACGCGAGGCGTCCTCCGCTGCCCGACCCGGCGCAGCGAGCATCGCCGCTCCCTGTGCGCTCCACGTCGTGCCTTCCGTTGTTTCCGCTGCGGAGCGGAGACTCCCGCCAGCAGAACGGTGGGGCCCGCATCCGGCCCAGGCTCGGGCCTGGCGGACGCTCGCCTCTGGCGCTCTCGATCCAAAATCCATCCTGACCGCCGACCGCGGAGCGGAGGTTTCCCACCGACCGAGCCCGGGCTTCACACCCGACGTTCCGGGCTGAGCTCGTCCGGTGCTTCGGCTCGAGGGCCGGGCGGAAGCGGTCTCTGCAAATCAGACAGAAAACCTCAGCGTCGCGAGTGTGTGTGTTTGGGGGAACCCGAACGTTGCCCTCTGGGCGCCGTCTGCCACCCTGGGCACCCACCTTCCCGCCCGCCGGCGGCCTCAGCCCCCTCCCAGGCGCGGAGCCCCCGCCCCCACCCCCAGCCTCAGCCACCCCGAGGCCGCGCGCCGCCGAAGTTGGCCCGGCAGTGAGAAGGGAGCTGCAGCGGGCGGTTAATTAGAACAGCTCGCCTGTCTCGCTCGGAACGTGGGGAGGTGTAAATCCCGAGGAATTCGGGGCATTAGCTGCATCTGCGGGAATCCTGCGCCGACCCCTCTCTCTCTGCGCCGCGGAGGCTCCAGATGGCCCAGGGCCCTGAACTCTGCCGCCGGCCAGAGGCTGTTGTGTCTCAGGGGATTAAGTGAGATGAGACACACCACCTGAAACTCCATCGCGCCGTGAAGCACAGAGGCTGTCTGCAAAGACCTGGGTTTTTAGAGGAACGATTGGGAAAGTAAGGGGTGGCTTTGGGGGAGAAAAGGCACCTCACCGAGTGCCTCAGCACGAAAGTGTTGCTTTGCTGGGCTTTTCCTGAAGTGGGCGAGCCGGGCTGGGGAGGGGGAGCGTGGGGAGGCGCGGAGACAGTCCGGCCCTAGCTGCCTGGGGAGGGCGGTGGGCTTGGTCAGCAGCCCCGAATGCAGTCAGCAGGCAGGCACCACCCTGCGGGTGGCACCGGGGATCCTGGAATGTGGTTCTGGGAGCTCATGGCCAGCCTTGGTGCCCCTCCAGGGCCAGCACTGGTCCACCAGCAGTTGGGTGCTTCGCCCTGGAAGTGACAAGGTGGGGGAGAGCTCCCTCTCCCAGACCATGGAGATAAGAATGTTTATCAGCCAGATACTCCTGCTAAATGACCACCTTCGTCGGACTCAGTGGAATTGATCAATCATTTGATCTAGTACAGGGAATTCTAAATTTAATCCACACCTTAGTTTCACACTTTATAGTAAACCATATATTTTAATATAAAAGGTGTCCCAAAAATGTATACTCACACTTTGAATAATCATAAAGGCAGTACTTACTAAAATACATTTCATTTTCAGCATTGGGCTATCCGCTGTTAAAGTGTGCATATGTTTTTTGGGACACCCTGTATTTCTATTTGATAAAGGAAAAAGTAAATCAATTCCATGACTAATTTGAACAGGTTATTTAAAAACTTGTGCCCTCACCTATGCAGTGCACGAGACAGGAGCCGCGCCCCCGCGAAGCGGCACTCCGTTGTTAATTGGGGGTCATGATTTAGGTGTTTTCTCCCGAACTTGCCTAAAATTCTGGAACTCTCCAGCCACTCCAATCGTTTTGCTAAAACACTGTAAAGCCGGTGTACATGCGTTACGGAGCCCGAGCCTCTGTGCTGACCGTATCTTGGGGGAGAAAGAACAGAGCCCTGGTGCTCGGAGAGGGGAAGCAGGTGTTGGACGGGCGTTGCTTTTGAAAAGCTTGTTTTCCTTCCAAAGGTCAAAAGGCGGCTGGTGAACAGACTCCAGAATTTCTGACGTTGTTTGTAAGTAATTGTAAGGTTGGAGAGAGCGGCGGCCTTCCTTCAGACCCCTCACCCTCACAGGTTTTTGTTCTCGCCACTCTTCAAACCTCCCCAAACCAGCTCTTCTATTTGTCTCTGGATTGTTTAGACCAGCGGTTCTCAACCTGCGGGTCTCGACCCCTTTGGAGGTCGAACAACCCTTTCACAGGGGTTGCCTAAGACCATCCTGCATATCAGATATTTACATTATGATTCATAACAGTAGCAACATTACAGTTATGAAGTAGCAACGAAAATAATTTTATGGTTGGGTCACAACGTGAGGAACTGTATTTAAAGGGCCAGAAGGTTGAGAACCACTGGTTTAGACTGTTTTCTTCTGGGTCTCTGCCGTTCTGAGGGGACATTTCCCTTTGGGGAGAGGTGTCAGGTGGGGGAGCATCTGTATGACTCCCAGAGGATGCCATGGCCGACCTCCCGGGCAGGGGCCCCGCTTCCAGAGGGAGCCAGCTTTTCCTGGGATTGAAGACAGCAGTGACACAGTGTGAGGACACGGGACAGGGGTTCCCAGGACACAGATGATTCCCAAGGACAGGCAGGGAGTCTAAGGCAGGAGTCCCCAGCCCCGGAGCAACCCAGGGAGGGCGGTGCGGGGCCAGGACCGGAGTGAGCTGGAGAGTCTTCCTCACTGTCCTCAGAAGCTCTGTTTTCAGGAGAAACAGGTTCTAGGAGGTTCTACATGGAAGTCTCGGGCTCTGGAGACCTGCCTCCCTGTGTGCAGCTCCCGGCCTGCCCAGCCAGCACTGGGGCTGAGCGTCAAAAGGAGGTCTTTTCCCTGCGGCCTGGGCAGGAGCCTGTCTCCCTTGGGGGCCTCACCTCCTATGTGACCCCAGCACCGAGGGGGCTGTGGCTGAGCACCAGCCACTTCTGCTCCAGCCCTTGGGGCAGGGCCCAGACCAGCAAGGCCAATGCCCACCGCCCTCCTCGGCCAGGCAGCACGGGCTCCGGCCGCCCAGTTCTCTGTGGCTGCGGGCACAGGGTGCCTCTGGCTGGGCCCCGGGCGGCCTGCGGCAGGACAGGTGGTGTCCTGAGGACAAGGGCAGGTGCCCACCCCCTTTCCAGGCACCGCTGCTGCCTTTACCCCTCCCTTCCTGGGTTTCGCCTAGCAGTCCCTCCCCCCCCCCAACCCCCGCCAGGCCAGTGTCCCCAACCCTGGCCCTCGCGGCTGCAGGAGAGCTCGCTCCGCCGCCCATGCCCGCTTCCGGCCTTTGTCTGCGGGCTGGGGAGCAGCGCTTCGCTTCGCAAGGACCGAGGTGGCTCTTGCTCCAGCTCAGGGCCCTGCTCCTGGTTGTGCTGAGGTCAGGTGTCGCTCTCTGTGGGGCTTGTCTACCAACCCAGCGCCAATGTGCCCAGGGTGAACCCGCTGTCTGGCAGTGGTTCCCCCCAGTGTCCCTCGCCCATCTAGAGAAGTGTGGGAAGTGAGGGGCAGCAGAGCCTCCGCAAAAGTCACCGTCCTCTGGCCCAGTTTTAAGAAAAAGCAGGGAGGGGGCCTGGTTCCGCAGCCAGGCACCCGAGTCTCCAGGAACCCCTGCCACCCTCAGGCGCCAGACGTTATCTGTGGCACCACTGGCGTCAGTGTTATAAATCCTCCTGTCTAGAAGCCTCTTCCTGGCTCAGATAGCCACCCCCCATCCCCACCCCGGTCCGTGCAGACCCCTGGAAGGAAGCAGAGCTGTCCTCAGGAAGCCGACCCCCTCCTGCCAGAGGAGAAGGGCTGGGGTTCCCCAGCTGGGTTTGCTTGGGGAGACACACGGTCTGGAGGTGGCCTGCCTGGTTGCACAGAGACTGACCCTGAGTGCCTCAGCGGGTCTGGATTGGAGAGAGGGGCGCAGGCCGCTGGGCCCAGGGCTGAGGGGACCTGCTGCATTGCAGGTCCAGGAGCAGAGACTTGGAAAGGCAGGCTCCCCGCGCCCCCCTGCCCACCCGTGTCCCCAGAAAAGCACACACAGCCAGGGCGGTGTCCCAGATCCGGCAAGAGGCCAGGTTGAGCCTCCAGCACGTTTTAGAAGCTTCTGGAAACAGCTTGAGATTTCTATGTAAGACAGGATCCTCTCTGCCCCTGAGCAAACCAACTTTGTGCAGCTTTGGCCCAAATTCCACAGCCTCCCCGCTGCCTGTTGGATGGTGCCCACTCTCAAGGCTGACTTTAATGTTTGGGGGGGCTCTGGGAAGCCTGAGATCCCACCCCCAATTATTGCTCTCCTTACTCCTTTCTCTGCTCCTCCTGCACCACCCCATGCCCGCCCCCACCCAGGCCAGTAACCCAGGAGTGCCCCTCCTTCTGTGCAGTCTGAAGACCCCCAAGTCCAGGTTTGCTAGGAGAGTGCGCTCGCTCGCTCGGTGAGCTGGGGTCTGGGTCACAGGAAGGAACACAGCAGGAGTCCCCACCTTGGGCTCATTTAATGCCGAGGCGCTCAGAAGCAATACTGCCCATGAAACGAAAATATTTCTCAGGAGGCGGCCTAATTGGTTTTCAGGGGACGGCTGAGAAATGAGCCTGGACCGCTTTGCAGGAATCAGAGGGCCCTGGGCTGTCCCTTCACATCCCCTGCCTTCAGGAGACCCAAAGCGACTGGATGCTTCCAGAGCTGTAGGAAATTTCCCCCAGACCTTAACCACGTGTCAACAGGGTGTTCCCACAAGCCCCAGCAGCCCCGTTTTCCTAGGGGCCGGCAGACTGTGGGGTGTCATTTTTTGAGACCCAGGCAGTGTCCCTGGCAGGTGTGTGTTTAGCCAGGTAATTTAGTGATAACCCTTCCAAATGGGGGGGAGGGGCGAGGAAGATTTGTGAGTCACCCCAAGTGAGAAGTGGCTTCCCACCCCCTACTTGAATCTCACAGGAGGGACTCCCCATCTGTCTCCAGAGCCTACCCACACCCAGCACCTACATGCCTCCACTCCTTTGGTGGCCAGCCCAGGTCCTCCTTCCACCCTCCTTGCCCCTCCTCCTGGGGTCAGTTCCCGCGGGAGCAGTGTGTGGCAGCTGCTGCACCTGGAGCCTGCAGTGGGTCAGTGGGTGAAAGAGGACAGGACCTGGGGGGCACAGGAGCAGAGCTGGGCTGGGCTGGGGAAGGGGAGGCCTGGCCATCACTCTGCCTGGAGGGCTGCTTGCAGACCTGCCCCTCTCCTGGCCTGGCAGCACTGGGCAGGCAGTCCCTGACCCAGAGCCTGCTCCGCACTGGCTGGGCCTCCGCTGTTTGGCTGCTGCCTCTGCCCCTCCGCAGGCCAGTCCTGGGGCACCTGACTCCACCTCCTCTCCCCTCCCCTCTCTCCCCTCTCCAGCCCCCTTTCCACCAAGGGCACTTTTATCGTGCCAATGCTCCTGCACTCTCAGAATTGCCCTTTTGGGTGTTTTCTTTGAAGTTTGCAAATTTCCATAAAAATGCATTTTAAATGATGGACAGGTACTCCTGGGGTAACAAAGGCTGTTGGGGGCCAGGAGAGAGGAGCTTCCTGGCAGGACCCTGAAGGAGGAGGGAAGAGAAGAGGAAATAGAAGTTCCATTTGGACACCTGACAGCAGCTGGAAAGGAAGTGTCCAAAGGGACAGAGGAAGGAGGGGAGGGGAAAACAAATCCCCCACCAAGTAATTCCTAATCCCGCTTTCGGATGGGCCCTGCTCTCTAGGAAACCTGTTTAAGGAATTTAAGACTATGAAAACGAGGTGGAAGGCCTGGGGGCAGGGCGTGTGGTTGGATGGGAATTTCCAAACCGACGACTCAGTTCTGACCCCCATGCGCCTTTATTTCTCCCTCCCGCGGAGCCCGAAATCTGCTCCCGCGCTCCGGGTCCACCTGCCCGTTTCCTGAGGATGGGTGTCCCCAGGGGACCTTGCCTTCTGCACGCGCCGCTCTGCACACGCACACGCACACTCACGCACACTTACAATAAGTGTCTGCAGGAGGAGGGTCCTGTGCGCCAGCTCTGCGTTCAACACAGAAATCTGCCCGGTCACCAAAGTCAAACGTAAGTGACAACTTCCCTTTCCATAGCGAGGAACACGGGCTACAAAAGTCCCTTTGTATCTCGGCAGCCTATTTAATATGAGTTATGCATTTTTGTGCAAGGAATTGTGGGATTTTTCCCCACGGTAAACAATATGGAAATGTTAAAAATTGCAATCTCCCAGACCGTGTGTGCGGACGCTAACCAGGGTGACCGGAGAATGCCACCGCGGGGGTTCCTTCGGTCCCAGCGACGGGGAAAGCGCGGTCGAGCGCAGGGACGCGGTCCTGGTCTCGCGGATTCGGGGCTCCCGCACCGGGAGCCAGAGGACGCGGCTGCTTTAAGGGAGGGAGGGGCGGCGGCGGCGGGGCGGCGGGAGCCTCCTGTCACCGAGCCGCGGTTGGCGCGTCACGTGGGCGCGAGACGCTGCGACCATTGGCCCGAGGCACGTGTCCATGAGACCCGCCCGCGACGTCACTCGAGGGGGCTCTGTTAAAAATAAGAACAAAATCCAGAGTGAAAGTGTCTCAGGTTGCGCTAAG
>NW_005871490.1:539823-540749 GCF_000147115.1 Myotis lucifugus
GAGCGCGGAGCCCGGAGGCGCCCCGCATCCCTGCAGGACCATTGTGACTGCCCAGCGCCCGCGCGCGCTGCCGACTCTTGAATCCCCGGGCTTTGGGCGCGGGGCAACTCCCGGTATTTTCGAACTCAACTCGTGGATTGGAACGGCTCCGCTCCGAGCGCGGCCGGCGCTTTAGGACCCTGGCCCTGGCCGCGGCCCCTGCACACGCCGGTGGAAGACTCGGCGGGGTAGAGGCGCGGGCCGGCTGCGGGGGTCCCCTTGTGCACCGCCGGCGGGCCGAGGGCTGATTGGACGGGTCCCCGGAGAAACGATTTGGGATTTGTCGTAAACAGCATGGAGGAGAATGACTCCAAGCCCAGCGACGCAGCGGCGGCGGAGGGGCCGTGGCAGCCAGAATCCAGCCCCAGTGGCGGCTCGGGAGGCGGTGGCGGCAGCAGCCCCGGCGATGCGGACACCGGACGCCGTCGGGCACTGGTGCTGCCAGCGGTCCTGCAGGTGCCGGGCAACCACCAGCACCCTCACCGCATCACCAACTTCTTCATCGACAACATCCTGCGGCCCGAGTTCGGCCGGAGAAAGGACGCAGGGACGTGCTGTGCCGGCGCGGGCGGAGGAAGAGGCGCCGGAGGCAGCGGCGAAGGCGGGGCGGGCGGGGCGGATAGAGGCGGTGGCGCGGGTGGCGCCGATCAGCTCCTGGGGTCCGCCCGGGAGTCCCGGCCGAGAGCGCCCTGTGCGCCGGGTGCCGGCGGGCCGCTGCCAGGCGGCGGCGGCGAGTCTCCGGGCGAAGGCGAAGGAGGCTCCAAGGCTCTCTCGCTGCACAGCGACGCCAAGAAAGGCAGCGACCCCAGCGGCCCCCTGGACGGGGCGCTCAAGGCCCGCGGCTTGGGATGTAGCGACCTGTCCCTTGAGCTCTACTCGGACAGCTT
>NW_005871490.1:540942-547327 GCF_000147115.1 Myotis lucifugus
CGGCCTTCTTCAAGATGAGCCCGGGGGACCGGGCCGCGGCAGCCGCGGGGCTAAGGGCGGCGCTGACGCGGGAAATTTACCGGGGGAGGACCCCCTCCCCCCAAGTACACAAAAGACGCACACAGCGACATTTTGTGCGGCTGCCGCTGGCCCGGGCTGCGGCCCGGAGGGAGGGCGCAGGATCCGTTCGCCGAGGTGTACAGACTTCTTAGAACGGCAGGAGCGACAGGACCTGGGCTCTCTCTTGCCTTTCGAGGCCTCTCCGCGCAGCCCCAGCCCCCCAGCCCCCCAGCCCCTGGCTGGGGTTTATTTGGTGGGAAACGGGGCTGGCTGGGAGCCGGGCCGGAGCTCGCCGCTCAACCCCTTCTCTGATCCTTCCAACTCAGTCTAGAGACCCAGGACCCACGAGTAGCTCACCCCAGACCTAGATTCATCCTGCGACCCAGAAACCCCAGATGCAGCTCTTTCCTCGGCCCCTCTCAGGGGCCGCCGAGGGAGCGGGGAGCGGGAGAGGGCATGGCGGAAACAGGCGCCCGTTGCTCCCATCCCCGTGTTATTTGCGCGCCTCGGGGGAGTGCAGCACCCACCTCGCACACAACTCGGAGGAGGGGGACCTGCGGTACCCCCCAGAGAAGGGAACTCCTCCCGGAGGCTTCCCGGCAGGGAAGGGGCAGGTTGCAGAGAGGGCTGTGTAGGTGCTGGAGGCGCTTTCACAGGTCTGGGTTTTAAAAAGCCAAGGCCAAGTCCTCTTGCAAACCCCAGCTGCACTGAGTGCGGGTCTGTGCCCAGCTGGTAACGGACCCCCTGCCCCAAACCCTCCAGTGTTCGCGGAGATTGTGTGCCCGGCCGCAGCCAGCCCAGGCACCCCTGGCTGCCTTGCTGCAGACTCGTATGTCTCTCTCCCATGAAACCCAAATTTCTCCAGTTGGATCTGAAATTTGCTCCATTGTTCTCGCCTCCCTCCTTTGTTAATATTTAATTAACATAGTGGCTCACAATGGGGCCGCGAGGAGCCTCAGCCTCGCTGGCTTTGTGCGCCCAGGAGCAGCCCGCCAAACCCAGCCCCAAGGAGCCTGGTAGCGGGTCTTCCGGGACTTAAAACAACAAACCCTGTGAGATCACGTTCGTGTTCCTGGGGTTTCAGGAAAGAGCGAGGCAGAGTTTTCTTGCTGAGGTTTGGTTCTGTTTCCGAAACTCCTACGTGTTTCGTTTTGAAAGAAAATCCAGGAAGAAAGGGAACTAAAAATTCTGCTTTTGGAGAGATTTTCTTTCCGTAAACTAGTGTGTGTGTGTGTGGGGGGGGGCTGTTCTATGTCTGCAGGAACCCCGGCAGCAGAGGAGTTTGGGGGGTAAGTGTGCTGCTTCTGGGGCGAAGGGGGGAGTGGAGACTGAACCGGCTCCTGGAACCAGAGGCAGGTGCAGGCGCCTGGTCCTGTCGGCCTCACGGAGCCACCCCTGCCCCTTCCTGAGGCCGGAGCCTGGCCGGCCGCCCCAATCTGCACCGTGGGGATCAAGGCCAGGCCTGGGCTTTGGTGCTGGTGCCCTCCACTGTGCGTGGATGGCGACTGGGGCGAGAGCGGGAGTGTGGGCCGGGAGTTTGAGCCCTACAGCCTCTGGCCACCCCTCTCTGGTGCCCACGGCCCCTCTATGGGAGTCTACCTCCCCAGAGAGAGAGCTTGGCTGGGTCAGCCTCCACACCCACTGGGTCCCCAGACCATCCCCAGCCCTGGGCTCAGCACAGCCCTGGAGCTGTGGACCCCCACCCCCAGGTCCTGGTGGGGGGGTGTGCAGCCTGCAGGGTGGGCTGGGAACTGGGTGGGGACCTGGGGTTCTGGCTGCCCAAGGTCTAGTCTCCGGCCACAGGCACCTTTGTAGACGTTGAGGTGGGGAGCGCCCCAAAGCTGATTCACTCACTTCACAGATGGAGACCCAGGGGTGCAACCCCGCACCCCCAGCAGCCTCCACATCTCTCACACACCCTCTCCAGCGGAGTGAGCTTGACCAACAAAAAGAAAATGCTTCCCTCTGCATTGCTGGGCCTTTGCAGATGGCGGGGTCCTGGGAGCCTTACCCCACTTTACAAGTGAGGGGAAGGTCCTAGCCTGAGGAGGCTTCAGTGGGGGCTCCGGCAAGGGGGCGGGGCGGGCAGCTGGGGTCAGCTTCCAGGCCCTCACTCCTGTGCTGGGGGACCACGGAGACTTGGTGGGGGTGCAGGGGGAGCTTGGATTGGCAGGGCTGCTTTTCCACCCGGCAGACCCTTGTGCTCCTGCTCTTAAAGGAACAATAAACTTGGGCCCACAGGGCCAGTGGGGGGTGGGGTGGAGGCAGATATCGGCCCCTGCCACCCCGTTCTCAGGACCCTCAGCCCTCGGCACCCTGTGGGTGTCCCCTGTGAGGTTCCTGTGGGAGCCCCTCCACAGACCCCAGAGCTTTTCCTGCTACTCTGTACCCCCCATTCTTTCCTCTGTCTCTAGCCCAGCACCTATGCCTACCCGTCTACTCCTGGACAGAGCCTCAGGAAGGGCTAGGAAGGCCAGGCCAGGCGTTGTAGGGGCTGCTTTCCTCCAGGACTTGCCCTTTTATCTGGTGACTTCTCCACGCAGTCTGCCCTGCGCCCCACTCCACCCTCACTAGGCTTCGCTGGCCCAGAGCCTTCTTTCCGGGGGTTGGGACCTGATGGTGGTTGCCAGCCCGTGCCCAGTCCCCCTAAATCCAGCCCAGAGACCTTGGTCGCCACCCTCCGCAGCCTGCGCTGGTGGAGTGACCTTCCTCTGAGCCGGCAGGCAGGTCTGCAGCCCCTGACCAGCACTCTCTCTCCACACTTCCCCAGGCCCCAGGTCTCGAAAACCAAAGAAGAAGAACCCCAACAAAGAGGACAAGCGGCCACGCACAGCCTTCACCGCGGAGCAGCTGCAGAGGCTCAAGGCCGAGTTTCAGACCAACAGGTACCTGACTGAGCAGCGGCGCCAGAGCCTAGCCCAGGAGCTGGGCCTCAATGAGTCGCAGATCAAGATCTGGTTCCAGAACAAGCGCGCCAAGATCAAGAAGGCCACGGGCAACAAGAACACGCTGGCGGTGCACCTGATGGCGCAGGGCCTGTACAACCACTCCACCGCGGCCAAGGAGGGCAAGTCCGACAGCGAGTAGGCCGTCTTCTCCCTGCGTGTCTCTGTGCGCGAAACAATGCAATAATTTAAAGTTATCAAAAAGGGCAAGTGTACAAAAATTATACCAGCATTCCTAGTGGGAAGATCGTGTGTTAGCTATGGTTCTGCAATATTCTATGTGTATATAATTTACAGGTGATGTAAAATCCAAAATATCTGACTATAAAATATTTTTTTTATTTTTGTGTGTTTATGAGATTATGCTAATTTTATGATTTTATTTTTTTTCGAAAGGGGGCTGCTTAGGGTTTCATCTTTTTTTTTAATCCCCTAAGTTCCATGTGGGACATGGGACGCTTTTTTAATTTCAAAAGAAGAAAAATTAAAACAACTTGCTGAAGTCCAAAGATTTTTATTGCTGCATTTCACACAACTGTGAACCGAATAAATAGCTCCTACTTGGTCTATGAGTTCTGCCACTTTGTTTGTATGGTTGTGCCATGGGCAACAGGAGGGGCCGCTCCTGCCTCAGCCTGGCCTGGCAGGGCCCTGGTGGGGATGGGGCTGCAGGGTCCTTGGAGGAGCAGGGCCCTCTCCGGGGAGAGTGGCCGTGCCTATTGCCAGGGCCTGTGCTAGGCAGCGGCCCACAGTGGTTCTCAGCCTCCCCACAAGCCGCTCCATCCCTCCTCCTGCCTTCTCTCCCGCCCCCTCCCGCACCAGGCCCGTGAGTGCTAGTCTGCATCTGTATTTGTGTTGCTGTCCCCTGTCCCTCCGCCCACAGCTGGCGCCAACTCTGCGGCCTCAGCGCCAGGGCTTCGAGCAGAAGGGTGACCCTCCTCCCTCCAGCCCAGGCTCAGGCCTCTCCTGCTGCTCCTCCAGCCCCTCAGAAGCCCGTCAGGCCCCAGAAGTGGCGGAGAAGGCTCCTGACAGAGGTGGCCTCTCCTTGCTTTTTTGTTTTGTTTTGTTTTCTGCCCTTCCTTTTTTTGTAAGTGGTCACTTCTGCTACAGAGAGCGTTCGAGGTGTGTACATATGTATGTAGGTGTGTACACAGACAGGTGTATGTGAGCCCCCAGTTCTGGGACACATGGCTACCTTGACTTTTAAAGGTTCTCTGAGTCCTCAGGGATCCAGAGGAAGGACAAACGTGTAAATAACGATTTCTTACCACTTTCTGTCTTTTGTTTTTAAATATACATTTTATTTTTTGAAGGTGTGGTACAGTGTAAATTAAATATATTCCATATATCCTCACCGAGTACATATATATATATAAACAAACACATTATCTTTCTATATAACGCCACACTGTCTTCTGTTTAGTGCACAGAAAAGAACCACGTCCAAATGTTCCCGCAGCCGGGACGCAGGGTGCCCTGGCCACACAGGCCTTGCGGGCCCTGAGGATGGAGGGTGACTTTCTCTCTTTGCCTTAAACCTCTTTATTTTACGTTGACAACACTTCCACTCTGTACATAGTAGCGTAAACCTTTTTCAAAAGGAACTATAAAATCAAAAAGTTGTAATTTAACATTCTGTGAATAACCATCTGCTGCTTAGGAAACGCAATGAAATGATATGCCTTTTTCGCAGGAAGCAAAGTTTTTCTTTTTTTTTTTTTAGTTTGTAAAATGTGCATTTTACAGTTCCAGTATCAAATATTTATAATCTTATGAGAAATGAATGTTTCTGAATGTTTCTATCTCCAACTGTGGTTATCAAAATTGTGAACATTCCCTCTGCATTTTTGTGTGTTTAAAATCTTGAAAGTTACATTAAATAAAAATAACCCCAATTTATTGTAAAATATTGGCTGTCCAAGGTGGAATGACTAGTTTTCCTCAGTGTGTTTCTGAGGCCAGGCGACTCCGGGCCTCTCCCCACTGCCGGGCGCTGGTGTCTCTTTTTAAAATTAAGAAGACACTTTGGATATTTTCTATGTGAGCACAGAAAATATCAAAGTAATTTAGGTTCACATCTCTTGACCAGAAGGAAGTGTTCAAAAGCATGGAGCTATTCCATTGAATAAATACAACCCTACAGAAGGCAACAGGTAATCCCCCCAACTCCCCCACCCGGCAGGGATTCTTCCTACTCAGCCAGCCGACAGAGGCGCTCCTCTTTTACCTTTTGTTGTTGCTTTTACCCCAAAAGTACAGGGTGAGGAAAACAACATCCCAAGTATATTCGGGAAAGCACCGGCCTTTCGGAGCTGACGAGGCCCCTGGGCCAGCAGGAAGCGGCGGGGATCTACCTCCAGGAGCCACGCTTGCGTCTGGAGCGCCAGTTGCTCCATTGCCAAACTTTCTTGGCTGGAAAAAAAGTTTTCTTCTCCCAGTAAAAGAAACTCAGAGACTACTCAGAGGATCATGTTGCCAAAGGGAATCTTCCAGGCTGTTCATTCCACACCGACGGCTTCCCGAGGACCCTGGGCCTGGGGCAGGGCTGGATGCTCCCTGGATTTGCAAAGACGGGCTTCGTGAGGAGGCCCCAGAGCACCAGGAGGGCCCCAGGGTCTTGGACAATAGGACGCCATACCCAGTGTCGCCCTCCTCCCCCACCCCGCTTTTGCACAGCTCTGGGTTCCCAGATTAAAAACAAAAGCCCACCAGCACAACTATTCCCCTATTGGGCTCTCTTTTAAATAAAAGGACAGTATAACAACATTAAACAACCATTTTGATTTTTAATCTGCAAATCGTAACACGATTACGGGCAAGGTACGGTTTTGTAAGATAATGAGATCCCCGTCCCCAGAGGCATGCAAGCAGATACCAGGTCTACAGTGGTAAAGGGAAATTTTCCTTTATTTCCTTTTTCTCTCCGGGAGGGGATGTAACCGAATGAGACGTCAGACCCTCGGAACGCTGAGGCTACTTTCGCTTCTGTTACTACATTTGTAAAATCTACAGCTACGCTCTAACTCCTGGAGAGGCCCTGTGCCCAGCCAGCCGCTCTCACGCTCTCGCGAGGAGGGATGGAGACCCGAGCGAGGCCTGCAGGAAGGCGGGGCTCCTCCCTGAAGCCCGGCTGCCCGCTACCCGCCCCCCCCCCCCCCCCCCGGGGTCCCACCTTGGATTTGTGAAATAGGAACTGAGCCGCCCCGCCCGCTGACTTGGGTTACCGTCCCGCTCCTCACAACCCTCCTCCCTATTTTCGCCTATTGACAGAATTTATATTTTCCGTTATATTTTTTTTATTTATCCAATCTGTTGAAGGGCTCTGGGTTTGCCCCCGTAACCGCCAGACCTCCCCTGGGGCCGGGGGAAGATCGTTTTTT
>NW_005871490.1:553810-556614 GCF_000147115.1 Myotis lucifugus
ACGACTTGACTCCACTCCATTTTCCGTTCCAGTGGACGGTCACTGCATGATGCTCCGAGTCCCATGGCCACAGACACCTCTGACTCTAAGCAGAGGAAAGGCCATCCAGCTGGACAGGGCGGGCTGGACGCCCAGGCACGGGTCCCACCCGGCCCCGCCTCCTGCCGCCCGGCTCCTCTGCCAGAGTGAGTGGGCGGCCAAATGAGCCCGCGCGCGTTTTATCTCAATAGCAGAGGGTGTAAGCAACGCTTTTAAATTAATTGCTGTTCCTATAGCTAAACACATAACAGGCTTTGATTACATGCTAACAAGAATGAAACATAATCCTGAATTAATTACGTGGAGATAATTTTATAATTCTATCATGCAATTTAAGAAGCAATGTGTGGCTAACCTCCCATTTAATAGGAGTGATGATTCAAAATTAAAATGGTCCTAAATGTGGGGCTCTTTTAAAAGACTGAACAGGCTGTCTCTTCATTTCCCCCCAAAGGGCCCTGGTCCTCTACCTGCGGGGCTCCTCCCACCTGCTCTCAGATGCTGGAAGCCCACCCGCATTCTATTCTGCCCAGCGTGTAAATGGAAGTAACACCCAAGCTCCCCAGAGCCCCAGGGAGAAGCAGGGTCTCTGAGGCACTCAGCCAGGTGTGGATGGAGCCTGGGGCCAGGGCCTGGCAGAAGGTCAAAGCCCAGCCGCCCCTGCAGGTAGCCCATTTCCTCTCCTGAACACAGTGCCCTCAGAGGGTGCCGTGCAGGGCAGCTCAGGATCCTGGGACTCCGAGTCAGGTTCCCCTTCCTCCTCCTTCCCTTCCGTCCCCCAGCCCCTAAGCCATCAGAAGGAGGCTCTGGTGGCCTCGGAGGCGAGGAAACTAGCCAATGCCACTCTGGGCCAACTCCAGGCCTATTCGGCAGGGAGCGGGCCTTTTTGCACAGTTCGGGGGTGGGGGTGGGGGCAGACTGGCAAGTCTGGATGAAGAATCCAATTCTGAGTCTTTTGAGGTGACCAAAGGTTGGCCAGTGGGTCCTAGAATTTATTGGGGCCCGCTGTGTGTTGCCTCAAAGTGGGCGATTGACTGGGGACCGAGAAAGGTGGGACAGGAGCCACCCTGTGGATTGCTGAGCCCGGAAGGAATGAACGTAATACAAACTCCCTGGAGTCACAAGCCAAACAGCCCCGAACATCTCACGGCGTGCCCGCGGTCTCCGTGCGGCGTCGATGAGGGAGCGGGCACAGCACAGAGCCGGTCGAAGTTGGACACACGCTTTCCCGCAGGTAAGAACACCCGTGAGGGACACGCCGAGGTGGGGGCTCATTGGCCTTGCACGGATGGATTTGCAGCCCCTCCTTCCTTCCACAGGGGCACTTCAATCGCACCTTTAAAAAATGCTTCCTAGTCAAACCTGAATATGCGAGGAGACGCGGAGCTTTGTGGCGGAAACATAATTAAACTGGTGAGAGAAGCAGAGGAGGAAGAAAGGGGATGACATCAGGCCGATTTCACACTTGGCAGTCGGAGAGCTGGCCTTGCTGGCTCCGGCCACGGAAAGGCAGATCAAAGTGCCCTGCGACTGCTAAAAAGGCAAAAGGGGCCTTGAGTATGCTAATCCCCAGGACAAATATATTTTAATCTTGTTAGAATACAAGTTAATGCTGCAGCTCATGGCTGAACTTGGTCAGACTGAGGAGATCCATTTTTATTTTAGCGACGAATGAAGTAGACCTGGTTTACACATGGGTAGGAAAGGTAAATGCACAGATGGAACTGAACCCCCCTATGGGCCGAGTCACCCCACCTTGAGCTTTCTGCACCAGGGCGGGGCGGGGGGCGGGGGGGGGGGACTCGGAGGCCGCCAGGATGGGATGGTCCCTGACGCAATTCCTCTCCCCCTCCCCCTTCCCTCTCTCTCCAGAGCATCCTCACGCCCAGGAAAGAAGTTGGCTCATTGGGTGGGGAAGACACGGGGAAACTCTGAAATTAATTAAAAGATTCTCCAAAGCAATCTGTTTCCCTTTAGGCCTGAGGTTTGACAACCAAACCAATTCCTTGCCATCAGCCCCTCACTTCAATTTTTACAACGTCAATTTTCATTACTAGTAATTATGTGCTGAGCTCTGACTGCACATGCCGCATCGCCCTGGTTAGCAAGCAGCTCCAGGTTTTTGCCTCTGTTTTGTGGGCCAAGCAGGACGGGCTCATGTAAGACACCAGGTCCATGCAGAGAAGGACTGTCCGTCTGTGGAGCTGCCCTCCGAGAAGAACATGACCGTAAAATGCTGAACCTAATCGGAGCTACATCTGTACATCTAAGTGTGGGTGGGTGGGGGAGAGAGAGAGAGAGAGAGAGAGCACTTGCTAGAGAGCTTGACTGTAAGGTTACAGAAGGTTAAACTCCCCCGCAGAACCGCCTGCTGTATATTGCTGATGGCAGCCTCTAACAGGCAGTTTTTGTCTCTCTGCTCTAGTGCCTGTTAGAATTCCCTCTGCCTCGGGCATAAAACCTGACTCCCACTAACAGTGCATCACACCCTTGCATTCCAAAGAGGAGCCTTTGGCTTCTGGATCCAGGCAGACCCAGGTGCTCCAGGGGAGGCACAGGGGGACATGACACTGTGGGGTGAGGGGGAGCCCAGCAGCAGTACCCCCCCTCCCGCCAGGACTTGGAAGCCTGGCCTGGGCCTGCCTCCGCCCCAAGGCTGTCCTTGGTTCCAGGACTGGGGAATGTCGGTTTCTGCCATAACCCTCCTGACTCCCTCAGCCCGAAGCCATGCGCGTGCCCTGTACTTTCTGTGCGTCCCCAGCTGG
>NW_005871490.1:557615-560399 GCF_000147115.1 Myotis lucifugus
GCCTGCACTTGGCACCTGCGAGGGAAGGGCTCCACAGATGCGAAGCACATGCTGTTTATTTTTAAAATATGTTTTCACTGATTTTCTTAGAGAGAAAGGGAGAAGCAGAGATTGACACATTGATGAGAGAGAAACACCGATCGGTTGCCTCCTGCACGCCCCCCACTGGGGATTGAGCCCACAACCCAGGCATGTGCCCTGACTGGAATCAAACCAGCAACCTCTAGGTGCACAGGACAACACTCAACCAAGTGAGCCACACTGGCCAGGGCAAAGCACACTGTTGCTATATGGCATTGTCCCTTCCCCATCTTGCTTTCTTCACCTGGGCCCCAAAGAGAACACTGATAGGGCGGCCTGGGAGGCTCGTCGGGGACGTCCCTGCACCTGCGCGTGGCTGTCAGTGTGAGCGCTCAGATGTCAGCTGTGATTCGTCCAAGCGTCCCCCTCCTCTTTCAAAACTTGCCCAGGATCCCAGGATCTTTTCACTGTAAAAATGTCGTTATAAACCTCATGTGCTGTCCTGAGGTTTTCCTGTTGCAGGTCAGCCTCTGCTCCCCTCCCCCCTTCCCCCTCCCAGAGCCTCAGGCTGCAGGAGCAGGGGAGCGTGGGCTTTGCCTTCCCCAGACCTGACCGGGGATTCCGGAGGCCTCGGGGAAGACCTGCCGTCCCAGGAGAGGAAGGATCCCCTGCCTCAGAGGGGGAAGTTCTGCACACAGCCAGCCCCGCACAGCTGCCCTGGGCTCACGGGCCTGCGGGCGCGGGCAGCGGTGCTCGCTGGGGGCTGCCATCATTGCTGCCATCTTTACTGTCTCACTAACCACTCGTGTGAGTGAATCCAGTTCACGGAAGTGGCCCAATCAAATCTGGAGCCGAACGTCTCAAACCGGAAGCTAGAGCTCCCATGGGGAGACTGCAAAAGACAGGCCCGGAGAGCAATGGACACGGCGCCCAGGGCCAGGCGCCAAGTCAGACCCCAGGCTGTTGATTCTGTTTGAGACAGAACAGAGGGTGGCTGTCGATTAAGGAGGCGTGGCTCACCCCCGGGGCGAATCCCCTGACGGACCGGGTGTCAGCTGGGTGTCAGCTTCGAGGACGAATGTTGGATGGGAAGACTGTGGGGGGACATGGTACCCCTGAAACATTCAACAGGAGCCTATCTCCCAGCCGCCCGGGGAGTTAGGGACCCCAGATTAGCACTGACCAATGGTCTTGGGGCAGAGTGACCCATTTAGACCCTCAGGGCCCAGGAGTCAGGAGCGGGGAGGCCCCCAGTTTCTCTCCGCCCTACCTCCATGCCCTGCGTGTCTCCGATGGGATGGGGATGCCGCAGAGCAGTGGAGCCTCGTCGGCCTGGGCCCAGAGTGACTGCGTGGAGCCGAGCCAGCCCTCCCGTCACTGGCCTTCCCCTGGGGCTCTGGACCTAATGCCCTCATTCCAGGGAGGGGTGCCTCTAGGGGTCGGGGTATGCAGGGGGCCACGCGGAAGGGAGGTGGGAGACGGGACCCCCTGCAGGTCGTCTCCATTCCTTTAGGATCAGGTTGGACAGTGAGCGCAGACAGCTCCTCCTTCCTTTTCCTGCTTCCACATGTTACATGAGACAGTGTTCCAAGTCCACGTAAAGTGATAGTAACATTACCACTCACAGTGACAGCGCTGGTTGGGGGCCAGGCAGAGCTGGGGCCGGACGGGAGGAAAGTGAGGCCCCCGGGCTGACCTCCGCACAGACCCTCTGGGAGGAAGGAGGGGTGAGGGCAGGGACCCCATGAGTCCGCAGGTGGACCTACGACTCCTGTTTCGTGCACCTGCTTTCAGGTAGCGGAGCCTCATCTGGAAGGAAGAGGACGCAGAGCCCAGAGCCGCCAGGAGGCCTGTCCGTGCCCCGAGGCTGCCAGGGCCACACGGTGACGTCCGGAGGCTGTGCTGGGCGGCGAGGGGGGACAGTCATGGCAGTGTCTTGTGTCTGTCCTGCCTGGGACTGGGCTCAGCCCGCGTGGACAGTTGAGCAGGGCTCCACCCGGCCCTCCCTCTCTGAGCGCTGGAGACACACTGTCTGGGGGTCCAACTGGCCGCCTGGGACAGGCCCCCACCTGCCCCGTGTGCAGGGGTGAGGGAAGCGGGGGCAGAGGAGGGAGGACACAGGTGTTCCCCCAGACCAGGGCCTGGAGGTCAGCTGGAAGCTGCTCTAGTTCAGGGGCAGGTAAGCAGGGCTCAGGTGACTGCTGTGGGCACATGTCCACGGTGGCTGCTGAACCGCATGTTCCACGACACGGGCGTGTGGCCAGGTGTCCAGAGTCGGGTGGGGAGGGGAAGTCTGTGCACGGGGACACCCAGCAGTCCATGGGGGGGACCGGGACGCGGAGGTGACATCAAGGTCAAGTGGACACGCGGAACAGGCCCAAGGGGAGATGGCTCCTAACCCCTGGAGGGCACGGAGACAGCTCTGTGGCCCGAAACAGACACCAGGGACACAGGGGAGTCCTAGGGGTGGGGGCCCAGCCAGGAAGGGGGCAAAAGTGAGAGGGCTTCTGTGGAGGCTGGCGGGGGGGGGGGGGGCAGAAAGCCCCCCTAGAGGGTGGGTGGCAACAGCCTCTGCAGGTCAGGGAGGCGGGAAGGGGACCGGGCGGCCTTGGCCTGCCCAGTGAGGGAGGGGGGCAGGCCCAGATTCAAGACCCAGCCTGGGAAGGGAGGCAGACCTGTTCCCAAGGAGGGACAGTGGTTGGCGGAGAACTAACTGACCTGTTAGAGGGGGGACCCCACTTCACCCCAGGGCCGAGCAAAGCC
>NW_005871490.1:561477-563901 GCF_000147115.1 Myotis lucifugus
ATTCCCAGGGGCGGTGCCTGCACCCCGGGGAGAAGCGCAGTCACCTGACAAAGGCCGCAGGGGGAGCGGAGGCTGGGCAGTGGGGTCCGCTGCCCCTGCCCCGAGGGCCTCTGGGAAGTGGCCTGGCAGGAAGGCCACAAGCAGGACTCTGGGTCTGAGTCTCGAGTCTGTCCCTGCCCCGTGTGTGAGCCTGGGAGCTCTCTCACCCTGTCTGGCCTCGGTTTCCCCAGGATGGCGCTTTCTTCATTAAGTTGGTGGGTGACTGGCTGCACCCAGCCGCCTGCACTCGGCTTTGTCTCGCCTGCTGTGAGCCGCCTCCTCCGAGAGCCAGGCCACGGACCTGCGGCCCGAGACCGAGGTCGGACCCTGCTGAGCCCGCGAGGCCCGCTGCTCCCTCCAGCCTCCCTGTCCTGCGCCTGCGTGCCTGGGCCAACCACTCCCAGCCTTTTTGGGTAAAAGGATCTCTTTTAACCCTCAAAGACTTCGAGATCCATATGAACAACTACCCCTAGGCCTGTGGGGATTTTAAATGACTTTGTATTTATCAATCATGTTAGACCCACATATATTTGAGGCATAATTTATATATAGATACATACAAATATAGACATTCAAAAATACACCCACAAATATATCTGTATAACATATACCCACAAATACATATGTATAAATATATACATCCACAAATATATATACACCCACAAATACATATGTATAAATATATAGACCCACAAATATATATACACCCACAAATACATATGTATAAATATATACACCCACAAATATATATACACCCACAAATATATATGTATAAGTATATAGACCCACAAATATATACGTATAATACATACACCCACAAAAGAACTGTCTGTGCCCAGCTCGTGTGGAGAACTGAGTCCAGCGGCCTCTCCGGAGCCAGGAGCTGGCAGCGGACCGACAGGCAGCCTTGCGCTGGGCCAGAGTGCGGTGCAGCTGTGGGTCTGGCTGCACAACCTAACACATTGCTGCTTCTGTCTGTGGAGCTGGCTGGTGAGTTTGGGGTGCAGGACCTTCCCAGTGACGGCACCCCCGGGGCTGTGTGACAAGCTCAGCCTCCAGCTCATTCCTTCCTCATTCATCCAACGACACAGCCACGAGCTGGGTCCCTGCCTTCCCGGCACTGACCTTGCTCGGACCCCTCCCTGGGCTCCCTGCCCCTCGGGTCCAGCTGCTGTGGGGACAGGTCCCGCAGCCCTCGGCTGGCCTCGCCCAGCCCCGGAGCCTCCCACGCGGCAGGCATTTCGTTGTCAAGGACTTTGGCGGTTCTTTATCTCCTTTCGTCTCCCGGCAGCCCTGAGGGCACCCCACTCTCCTGACGAGGAAGCTGATCTAAGGGGTCCCCCAGCTCTCTCTCCCCCAGACGTCCTCTCCCTCTGACACCGCTCTGGCCTTTGCAGCCACGCGGCCTCGCTGTGGCCATGGCCGGTCCTGACCTCCGTCCCCCGCGGACCTTGGGGGGGACCCTTCAGGCCACCGCCCCCGGCCCTCACTTTCTAATAGAAACTGGTTGCTCCACACGTCTCTGCCCAGAAACACTGGCTGACGTTTTCCTGAGCCTGGTGGCCCCTCCCCCCCCCAAGTGCTCTGAGCAGGACAATCTGTGGTCACCTTATAGCCGAGGTCACTGCCCACGCGCAGCCTGGAGTTACCTCCTCCAGCCTCACAGCCCGTGGGGCCGACACCGTGCCCACCCACCTCACAGGAGGAGACACTGAGGCTCAGAGTCCTGGGCTGGGCTGTCAGGCTGAGCGGTTTCCTTTGACAGCAAAGCGCTGGGGGTGGGGGGAGGGAGGCAGGTTCTCTGGGAGGGAGAAGCCTCAGACCCCACCAGCTCAGCACGCCCTGGGCCAAGGTTGTCTCCTGTCCACTTGTCCTTTCGCCCTCTCTGGGAGCAGGTGCAGAGAGGAAATAAAGCCGGGAAGACGGCGCGACTTACGTGGGTGACACCAGGAGCCGTGAAGGGCTGGGAAGGGTGCTGGGTGGAGAGGAGACAGAAGAGGGGAAGCCTCAGGGAGAGGCCAAGGCACGGGGGGCTGAGAGAGCCACCGCCCTCACCTGTCCTCACAGCGCCCACACCCTCCCACTGCCTCCACACTGCACAGGGCTGGCTGCAGGGTGGCCGACATTGCTGGGAGCAGGGCAGTGCCATCGGGGAGCAGGGCAGTGCCATCGGGGAGCAGGGCAGTGCCATCGGGGAGCAGGGCAGTGTCATCGGGCGTCGTACTCAGGCTCCTGCGGTCAGCCCCGGCCAGCCGTGTGGACGCAGGAAGGCTGGCTGGGGAAGCTCCTGCTGACTTCCCGGCCCCCGAGGCAAAGGGAGGGTGGTGGCAGAGCCGGGGCCCCAGAGAGAAGGCACAGCTCAGGGAGCAGGGCGGCGGGACCCCT
>NW_005871490.1:564518-568709 GCF_000147115.1 Myotis lucifugus
CTGAGACGGTGGAGTCCTGCCCAGCCTCGGCCCTGCGGTTGCCATGGTGAGCGGCAGGCCCGTGGCGGGTCACAGGAAACACGCTTGCAGCACTTGGTACAGAGGAGAGAACGGGGCATGGGGAAGACGGAAATCCTTTTTAAATGTGCAAATAGTTAGAGGACCTCAAAGAAACAAAAGAGGAAGAAAAGTGAAGACCATCCATCAAAGACAGAGAAGCAGAGGGAGGGACAGGTGCTGAGCAGGAAGAGGAGGAGCTGGACCGCACCCGGACGCCCCGCTCAGGAGGGCCGCTGGGGGCCTGAGCACCATGGACGCCGGCAGATACGATGCTCAGGGCTGAGGGGGAGGAGGGAGAAAGCTGGGGGGAGGCTGACCAAAACAAACAGACAGACAGACAGACAGCAAAATCCCTGCATGGACACATCCCTGCGAGCAGGGGCTTCCATGGGATCATGGAACAACGGGAAGCGCTGAGCGTCACCCACCAGCCCGTTCTTCTCCGGGACAAGGTGGCTGCCAGGTCACACAGCCGCCAGGCCGCGGGCCCCTCTGCGAGGCTCTTTCCTTAGTGCCACTGGGCCTACTTTCTATTATTCATTTTTTTTTTCTTCATATATTTTATTGATTTTTTACAGAGAGGAAGGGAGAAGGATAGAGAGCTAGAAACATTGATGAGAGAGAAACATCGATCAGTTGCCTCCTGCACACCTCCCACCGGGGATGTGCCCGCAACCAAGGTACATGCCCTTGACCGGAATCGAACCTGGGACCCTCCAGTCCGCAGGTCGACACTCTATCCACTGAGCCAAACCGGTTAGGGCAATTATTCATTAATTTATTTTTAATTTTTATTTATTGATTTTAGAAAAAGACAGGAAGTGGGAAGAGGGGAGAGAAACATGGGTTTGTTGTTCCACTTATGGATGCCATCATCGGCTGGTTCTTGTATGTGCCCCGACTGGGGATCAAACCCACAACCTTGGCGCATGGGGACGGCGCTGTAACCCACGGAGCCGCCCGGCCAGGGCTTGGCCTGCTTTTTACCTGGTGAGTATCTATTTACAGGCACTGAGGTATCACTACATACGGCATTATACCCGCTTCAGTGTGGGGCCTGAAGACGCGAGACGTGTGCCATTGAGAAATGAGGTCACGCTCAGCGTGGTGACTGCAGGCAGCACCGTGGTGCATGTTCCAAAGCTGCTAGGAGAGCAGGTCATGAGCTCTCACCATCAGGAGAAACTGTGGCAACGGTGTGTGGTGATGGTGTTAGCGGGCACTGGCGACCATTTCACATAATGTTCAGTCTGCTTTTTCATACTCAGTCACAGCCAGTACTGGATGCAGAGACCTGGGAGGGCAGGAGTAATGCTGAGGGAGTGGGAAAGGTTAATACGGCTGGGAAGCCAGAAGGGTAGAGCATAGGCTGCCAGAGAATGTGGGGTGGAGGAGGGCAGCTGGTGGGAAGATGGGAGCAGCTGGAGGGAGGATGGGGCAGCTGGGGGGCAGCTGGAGGGAGGATGGGGCAACTGGTGGGAAGATGGGGGCAGCTGGAGGGAGGATGGGGCAGCTGGAGGGAGGATGGGGCAACTGGTGGGAAGATGGGGGCAGCTGGAGGGAGGATGGGGCAGCTGGAGGGAGGATGGGGCAGCTGGCGGGCAGCTGGAGGGAGGATGGGGCAACTGGTGGGAAGATGGGGGCAGCTGGGAGGAGGATGGGGCAGCTGGCGGGCAGCTGGAGGGAGGACAGGCACCATCTTGGTCCATGAAGCCCATTGTCTGGAGTCCGTGGTCTGTGGAGCCGCGTGAGCCGAGAGCAGGGTCTGGGACAGAGGTGGTGGTGTGGGGTGTAAGGTGTTGCAGTGGAGATGCGGGTCCCAGGGGACGGGGAGAGGAGGACAGCTGGGGTAGGGGATGGAGCGTTGGCTTCCGGTGGAGCTCACTCTGCCTCAGCACATCTTAGCAAAGGAGCAATGACCACCTGTGTACTGCGGTGACGCGGCCGCCGTGGGGTGTGCAGAGGGCAGGAGGGGTCGGTCAGCGGAAGTCCTGCTGTTAGTGCCGCCCACCTTCCATGAGGTCGTTAGTGAGATGCACGGATGATCCCGAACGCTCTTGTCAGTGCGGGTTTCTGAAAGTCTGTGCTCAGGGGCCTACTCCGCGCACTTTATTCTGTAAAGAATTGTGGCAAGACAGGCCCTGAGGGCCCTGCTCCCAGAACAGGAGAAGTGGAGTCCACAGCTGTTGTAAATATTCCCTCAATCCCGCGTGTCTGCGGGTCCCCGGGGCCCGGCGGAGGTTTTCCTCTGGTGACGTGAAGCTCCTCATCCCCTGGTTGTTCCTGTGGTTCCGACGTGGATCTTGTATGATCAATAACTGGTTTTCCCTTTTCCTTATTTTCTTTTATTTTCCCTTTTATTTTTTAAACATTTTTTTTTTTATTGACTTCAGAGAGGAAAGGAGAGGGAGAGAGAAACATCAAGGATGAAAATCACCGATTTGCTGCCTCCAGCAAGTCCCACACTGGGGATTGAACCCACAACCTGGGCTTGTGCCCTGACTGGGAATCGAACCATGACCTCCTGGTTCACAGGTCAAGCTCAACCACTGAGCCGAGCCAGCTGGGCCCTAGACTGCTCTTTAGAACATCTTGTCATTTTACCAATTGTCTCCTTCACTGAGTAGTAAATGTCATCAACTGATCTTTTGGGAAGGATTTCGGGCTAAAATCTCTGGGATAGTATCATTTTAAATATGTTTTATTATTATTGGTTCTAGAGAGAGAGGAAGAGAGAGGGAGAGAGAGAAACATTGATGTGAGAGAGAAACATCCATCGGCTGCCTCCTGCACGTCCCCTACTGGGGATCCAGCCCACAACCCGGGCATGTGCCCTGACCAGAATCGAACCTGGTGCACAGGATCATTTTAAGACTGAACGCTGAGGGGGCCGGCAAATCGACACACTCGACAGAAGGCCTGTGTGGGACTCCTACTTGCTGTTAGCTTCTCCGTCTCAGTTTCTGCTCTAAACAGGATTACTTACTGCTGTTTACTTTAGGGCAGGAGTTCTTTCTTTTTTTTGTTTTTTGTTAATCCTCACATGAGGATATTTTTTCCCCTCCATTGATTTTTAGAGAGAGTGGAAGGGAGGGGGAGAGACAGAGAAACATCCATTGGTTGCCTCCCACCACGATCTGCAACTGAGTATAGCCCTTGACCAGAATCGAACCCGGGACCTTTCAGTCCGCAGGCTGATGCTCTATCCACTGAGCCAAACCAGCTGGGGCTGGGGCTGGGACTGGGACTGGGGCTGGGGCAGGAGCTCTGAGTCTGGGAGTTGGTCCTCGCTCTCACTAATCCAGCTCTGGCTGGAAGGGCTCCGATCTTTTCCCTGTGAAATAGACAAGACGGCATCACGGGGCAGCAGTGCCGCGATGAGGTGGCCAGTTTAAGCCACGGATACGTCCTCGTCACGCTGCCATTGTGGGAGATCGCACAGAACACCGCCTCTGCTCGTAGCTACTTCAGAACCGGCTACCAGACCTGCTGCTGGGCATGGTTACTTAATAAACCAGGAAAGAAGCCCACATTACAATTAAAATGCATTCTTACCATTTCAGCCAAATGGGTCTCTTTGTGATCTTGCGCCTTTCATTCATGCATGTAAATATACCCGTCTCAGAAGGGCGCGGCGGGGCCTCGGGCCTCCGCGACAGAGGGAGGTCGAATGCTCGCTGGAGGACCAGGGCCCCTGGGAGGCCAAGGTGAGTGCAAAGAGCAGTGTCATTATGAGCGTCAATGGAATGCCGTGAGGAGCCCGCACCCTACGTCACGTGCTCAGAGCGGCCAGTACCCATGGGATTGCTTCTGGGCTGCTCAGATGCCACGCTGGCCTCAGTGACCCGGACGCCCTGCCTGCGCAGATGAGCGGAGTCCTGCCTCTAGTTGGCACACGTTTCCTGCCATGATCTTGAAGAGAACCACCCCGTGGACAAGCCCGTGGCCAGCCTGCCTGGACGAGCGGAGCCACACTGCCCGCAAAGCCCTCTTTGCAAAGGACACTGCCAGCGCTGCACTGATGCGGGCTGCCTACAGGCCCCGCGGCCAGTTCTCCTGACGTCCTGCCCGGGGTCAGACCCCCTGGGAACCTGTGGGTGCCACAGCTGGGACCCCAGGCTCTGACCCGGG
>NW_005871490.1:569638-582402 GCF_000147115.1 Myotis lucifugus
CTTCCAGAGTGGCAAGGGCGGTAGGCACTCGGGGGGGCCTTGACCAGGGCCTTGCAAGGAGACTGGGGAGAGAGTTGGCAACGTCCACCAGTGAGACCGAAGAGGCAGAGCCGGCAGACACACTACCGACCACGGCAAGGAGCGTGCAGTGGGTGCTCGATAAAGGGGAACCCCAAAGGGGAGGGACCCCCATTCCTGGCCCGGGGGGAGGCTCCATCCCTGCACAAGGCTCTCAGAGGGGCAGTGACCAGGACAAAACTGGTCACAGCACTTCATCAAATGTCTCTAAAACTCCACAGCAGGGGCCCCTTTTCTCCACCAAGGGCCATCTGGGTCTTCATGACGTCATTCTGGGCCGTACAGACTACCCACTTAAACACTGGCCTGCTGTATTCAGTCAGACACTCAGTGAACTCCCCCAGAGCCTTCAGGGCCAGACCAAGTGATTTTACGGGCCTCGTACGACCCTCGGGCGGACGCTCCCCACCCCTGTCTAAAGGGCCCAAGGAGACGCCTGGTTCCCGGGGCACTGTAAGACCTGAATGAGCCAAGGAAAATCAACCACCTTCTACTCTCCTGAAAATCAGCAAGAACAGATGGAATCATTTCACAATCTGCGTTTGAGTTTAGATTGAAACTCAAGTTTTAGCACCATGCCCACACCTGAGGGCGATCAGGTGGACAAAGCCATTGGCCCGCGCTGTGGGGCGTGGCCCTGGGCGTGTGCAGGGGCCCCGAAGGGTGGGGTGGCAGGGGATGGGCTCCCCTCACTCTTGCCGGTCCTGCAAACCAGGCTGCCTGGGGTCAGGACCTTCTCGCAGGCCTCGGATGATAGTCTATGTGGGAGATGCCCCCCACTGAGGTGTCTCCAAGGTCGCCCTGACCTTCCCACTGGGGTCCCTGCTTCTCTATTCTCGGAAGCAGAGTCACTGGGATCAGGGGCCCGGAGGCCCCCCGACTCCGTGGGAGACCACTGGCCAGGAACAGTGTCCAGGTCCGAGGCCTCTGGGTAGTGCTGGGAGCTGGCAGTGCTCACGGCCCGCCCCACCCCCCACCCTCGGGGCTGTCCCTGCCACTCTGCTGGCCTCCGTGCGGGGGCAGGGGGCCGGGACAGGGGCCCTCGAGAAAGGAGGAGCAGGAGGAGGACCCCAGTCCTTCCTTGTCCAGCACGAGGCGGGCATCAGCTTTCACGGATGCAGCGGGTCTCTCTCCACGCCTTCCCCCCCCGCCCCCCCCGCCAGTGCCCAGTGGACGTGGTTGCCACAACCTCATGACTGGAGGGTGCTCTGCCCAGTCCCTCTGCCCTTTGTCCTGTGATGCTCAGCGCCCACCCCCGGCCTCACAACCCACAGGTGTTGAACGACAGGTGCCCATGAGCGCAAAACCAGACAGCGTTTGAGGAGGGTGCATGCGGGTGTCGGGCACCACGCGGGCCTCGGGCACGGGGCCTCAGCCTTCCCGCTCTGGCTGTTTAAACGAGATGCGCCCTCACATGGGAAGGCCCAGCAGGAGCCTGGTGTTTGGCTGTGGTGCAGGCCCCCCTGGTGCCCTGGCCGGAGGCCCAAGCCCTTCCCGGGAGCCTACCGGCGGCGGGGAGAGCACGGGGGCAGCAGGTCAGGGCTGCGCTGCTAGGCCAGGTCTCCAGGTGAGGCTGGGTCTACAGCCAACCCATGAGAAGGGCTCCCAGGTGACATCAGAGAGCGCGAACAGGAAAAAGGCAGCTGGCTGTGCCTCCCGGGGTTTGCTCCTCTGAGACCAGGACCCGGGCCCGGGCTGCTCAGAGCCAAGACACAGGACAGCATGGGCATCCTGGACACACAAAGGGACTGCCAACCTGGGCCAGCGCCCCCACCTGCCTGCCCTCGTACCAGCTGGAGCCCTGGGCGTGGGTCACGTGACTGCCCTCCCCACGAGAAAGCTGGGGTACCTGGTCCCACTGCTTCCCACCCTGTCTGAGAATGGGGTGACTGAGGGTAACCCCACATTGTGTTCATAACTAACAGAAAACTTCCACCATCTGGGAATAAGTCGCGGGAACTAGAGAAACTGGATTTGAGATGAAGGCATCAAGAAGGGCAAAAAGCATTGCTTACAAATTTAAAAATATATACTAGTATATTCCTCTCTTAGGTTCAATGCACCACACCCATTAGTATGGAAAAGCAGCAGCGTTTATTCAGCTTGGTTTGAGGGTGTTTGTTGCGACGCGAATCCCTCTCCGAGTTGCTTCTGCCTCTGCCGAGGACCTGCCACATCACTCCTGGGCAGACACAGGCTTCCCGAGAAAGGTCGCGACGCACCTCCGGCGCCCAGGACGCAGCCCCAGCAGGCCTGGCCCAGCCTGAGGCCCGCCCTCGCCACACCGGCCCGGCTTCAGGTCCACAAAGGATACAAATGTAGCTGACGC
This sequence comes from Myotis lucifugus, assembly GCF_000147115.1. Taxonomy (NCBI): domain Eukaryota; kingdom Metazoa; phylum Chordata; class Mammalia; order Chiroptera; family Vespertilionidae; genus Myotis; species Myotis lucifugus. The sequence goes on from NW_005871490.1 coordinate 572,046, forward strand.
ACATCGTTTGGGGGTTTGCTTTTCACAAAAACCCATTCAAGTGACCCTTTCATCTTAGGACATGAATATTTAATCACGGCTTTGATTGCATATAAAGAGAGTTGAAGGGTATCTTTTTCACCTAAAGGTGTAATAATTTAATAACACTTATTGAACCTTGTATTAGATTTCACTCAGTTTTAATACCTTGCTGCTTTAAATGGGGTCCATTTTTAATGGGGACCAGATAGTCTATTTTTTGGTTCTCTGCTTCCTTCTACACACCACAGGGCACGCGGTGCCTCATCAGCCCCTCTGATGAAGAACAACGAAACCATCAAGATCAGCGAGATCAGACAATGAAACCACCCACTGAAACCTCCTGCTGGCGAGGGTGTCCCCGCGAGGATTATCACCCTTCCCGGCGGCATCAGAGAGGACGCTGGGAGACATCCCCGCCGCTGGGCACGCAGCTCCGAGGCAAGCCCCTCAGAGGACCTGTCAGCGGCACGTCCAAGCACTTCAGGTGCCGGCCCTGCCCATGAAGCCTGAGATTCTGTTCATATTTAGCTCCTCACCTACAGCACCTTCCGCATCGCCGCCGGGCTCGGTGAGCTGACCTGGGCACTGAGCGCTCCATTTCACACCTTGCGTTCCTTAGATATCGGTTTATTAACATCCCGGAAGGAGAGGGGCGTTGGTCAAATCGGTATCGGCTCCCAGGGAAGAACTGTTCGCCTCTGTGGCTTCTCAGATGGCCAGGCCTGTGGCGGGCGCTGGGGCGCACGGCTCTCCGTCGCCTACTTAACTGCTCACCTCACCACGAGCCTGCTGCTCGCCCTGCTCTGTTCAGGGGACACGATTTGACCCACGATTTCTTGAAACCTGTGTTCCATAATAACCAGCCATGTTAGACGAAGACTCTCCTATCCCCAGTGCAGCCGCGGTGTTTTGGTTGCCAGTCCCTTCCGAACAGGCCGTGTTCTGTAAGTGCGCGCTGCTGTGGGGGGAACATTTTCTCTGTGCTGTAACTTAGAGTGTTGTTTGTTTTTTTTCTTTCTGGCGTTATCTTGAGGAACTAAAGGAATTTCTAGACACTTTTTCCCTGAGATCTCGGCGGCCGGGGATGCTCTGGCTGACTCCCCGCCCGACTTTATTTCTATCTGCGCCCACAGGTTAGTGTGCGTGCATCTCGTCCCTGTGCTTCTGCCTCCCCACCCGTCTCCTAGCCCTCCAGGAGGGCAGAGGCCTGTGTGTGGCGTGTGGACCCCACTGCCCACACGGACCTCAGGGGCAAAGCCTGGCTCTGCAGGCGCTGGCCCTGCAGACAAATGAGCTAAGATCAGATTAAATCTTGTCACCCTCTCCTTTGTGTGAAGAACAGTACAGAGTGTGCCCTTCCTCCTCAGCAAATACCCATTTAGGGCAAAGAGCAGCCAGTGTCTCCCGCCCCCCCCCCCCCGCCCCCACACCCCTACCCCCTGAGCAAGGCCATTTGCTGCATCTTTTGCTAGGTGACTTCAGGGCAATGAGGTTTTACGACTTTCATCTTTAAATTTCATTGCTTGTATTTGATCTTTAATCTATTTAGTTCTTTGCTCTAAAAACAAATAATCTGAGGAATTTAAGAAACATATAAAGGGACAGGAAATGAGAGGTAGAAATCATAAGAACACACACCTAACAGGTATCTTGTATTGCGACAACTTAGCATCATGGTTAATTGCATGCTGGCATCGAGCTAGGCCATATGTCATGAGTGGGTGTTAAGACTTAAAATTAGCTCACAGATTTGTATCCAACTTTAAAACAGGCCAAAAAATCACATCAAAGGGTAGCCTTTTCTCATATTCCATTAGTATGAGTCTGAATTTTAAGATTAATATATAATTAAAATTTTTATTTAGATAACGCTATTGCATACATGAATAAATATCAACTTAGGCAGAGAAGCAAGTATAAAAAATATAACCAGCTATCGACTCTAATATTTAGGGTTTGTCTTAGTAAATAAAGTATTGATCTCTCCCGTTTGGGACTTTGGCTGAATTCCACTCCGCACTCCTCAGTGAAATGGATTCATTGTTCTTAGCTTATTTTTAGCAAATAGCAATTCACATAACAAATATAAACTGTTCCTTCAGCCCGTGTGGCCTTTTCTTTATGAGAACAGCTTCCCAGAAGTCTCCCATGGAGACACAAAGAAACCACCGCATGAACCACACGGGGAAAGCATCACCTCAACACACGTCTCCTCTCCTCGTTATTTTAATAAGCGTAGCCCCACCCCTTTCCTTCCAGGAACTTTTTTGACCTCTTTGATTCTGAGAAACTTTTCCATCATATTCTAGGTGTTTTTTGTTTTGCTCTTCCTGGCTTTTTGCCTTTTTTTTTTTTTTTTTTTTTTTTTTTTTTGGTCACTGGTGTCATTAACAAGGAAGGAATGTAGTTAGGAGGGACGTGAAAGCCAGCAGCTACTATGTCCCATTCCTGCTCAGCAGCCAGAGCAGCACAGCCTCCCAGTGACCCAGAGGGAAACCAGGAATCACTGCAGCCGGAAGAAACCCAGTGGTTTCTGCCTGTCAGGCAAACGTGGTTTTCATCAGCAACTACAAAATACAAGGTGCCCCCAAACTGTAGACACACTTTACATAATTATTAATTCCAATGGGTTACATCTGAAAGGAAATAAACATCAATTGAGCGATTAGCTGGGAAGTGTGTCTACATTTTTGGGACACCCTGTATTTATATGAGTTTAATATGTTTGATCTGGAAAACAATTCTGGAAAGAAAAAAAATCTATCCAGTCTTGAGATATCAGAAATCTTGGAAGAAACAAGACTATTTTGACTGCGAAATAAGAAAAAGCTGAAAAGTCCTATTTAGCAAAACCTTAGCTATTTGCTATCAGAGACAAGATGCATGGTTCTGTACAAAGGAGATCTTTCAACATCCATGAGAAATGCCCATCCGTGGAGACCAGGCACACCTGTGCACCATCACGGAGGAGACCAGGCACACCTGGGCACCATCACGGAGACCAGGCACACCTGTGCACCATCACGGAGACCAGGCACACCTGGGCACCATCACGGAGACCAGGCACACCTGTGCACCATCACGGAGGAGACCAGGCACACCTGTGCACCATCACGGAGGAGACCAGGCACACCTGGGCACCATCACGGAGACCAGGCACACCTGTGCACCATCACGGAGACCAGGCACACCTGGGCACCATCACGGAGGCTGTAAAGGGAGCCCCAGTTCTCTTCACTTCCCCTATCAGCATGAGTTCTGTTCATATCTGAGAATTTGTAACAATAGCCAATGAGAGTCTGAAAGGACAGGCTGACCCGTCACCACGTTGCAGCTTGAGGGGAAGCTTTGCGCCAGCCTCTCTGCCGGGTCCTGAGAAGACACAGTGCTTGTTTTCGGTGCAGTTACCAAGGAAGCCGAGGTGGTAGAGTGCTGATGACTTCCTAGTTGAAATGCTAAATTCATCTCAAACAGGGGAGTTTACCTAAAGATACAGGGACTGTATTGTAAGCAATGATTTTACGACCAACTGGAAATGGTGCTCATTGTTCCTCATCCTGTGCCACCTTCTATCTGCTGCAGGTCCCTTGGACTACAGTGTCCACACTGCGTAACCAGCTACAGACCGACCCAAACGGCACACACCTCCTCAGCTTCCCCAAATATGAGACGTTAACATTAAAACCCGACTCTTAATTAGAACTGGGGTAGGGGAGAGAGGAAGGTGGGAATAGTACATTTTCCTACAGAGTAGCCAGCTGACGGGTTTAAACAGTGTGCCTTCCAGACAAGGAGGGAACATGGCAAACAGTTTTCATCTTTCAGGGCACAATTTATATCACCCTGCCCAGGAAACTCTCCCTGACAACAATGCCAATTTCTTTTTAAAGCAAGTATAGCATACACCAGACGTTTTAAATAATTAAGGTCAGATTCCATTGGATGTAAATGTAAAAGAAACAATGAAATGTTTGAGAGTGAGGTCATTACTACACTGGTATTAAGGGGTCAAAAGGCACCTTCACAAAAGGTCTTACCTCCCCGCCGGTCTCCACACCTAAAAAGCACGCACAGAGTGATGGCTGGGCTCAGAGTGAAATCTACACACTCCATGAGAGCGAGGACTCTTTTAAGGACAAAAACACAACTGGAGAATCTGCAGCAAAACAAAACCTGGTCTTTGGTGTCTCATTTTAAAGTGCATGACGTAATAATAATCAACGTTCTAAATCATCTGAATTCAGAATGCACGCATAAGAAAGGCCAACATAATGTTCGCTCTAAGTTTTCATTATTTTTACTCATTCAACTAAATTTTAGAATTAAAAAGTTTTTAAACTTATGGTTTCTAGAAACTTAAATTTCATTCCTAATATAGAATGAGCTCGTATATAACCATATAGAACCCAGAAGACATGATCTGGAATTTGTGGCAATATATTTTATTAATTTTATGAACCATCGAATATTTAAGGAATCAAATCAAGCTCTTATCACTCAGAACACAATACTTGTATATGCGCATAGATATACAGTGCACGTGATTAAATCCTTGCTTCGTTTATGAAATGCTTCACCCTTTTTCCTGTTGTCAAATTAAATACTTTATTGCCAAGCCAATTTTTACCAAAACCCACAAAGGTCATTTGTTTTATGCCCTCAGCTTCACCTATCGGAAGAATGAGGCAAGCCAATTTTTACCAAAACCCACAAAGGTCATTTGTTTTATGCCCTCAGCTTCACCTATCGGAAGAATGAGGTTTGTTTTTGTTTTTTTATGATGCAACAGATTTTCAATAAAATATCACACAACGAGCCAATGTGACAGAAACGAGACATAGATTCCTTCCCGTGAAGAACCAGGAGGACAGGCTGCATTGACCTGGTGTGGCTTCCTCCTTCCCAGGGGCAGCGGCCTCGGGGTCAGTAAGGGGCCCGGGCGGAGCAGAGCTTCGCAGACCTGGGAAGAAAGAAGTTAGGGACGTCACTGTCGAGTTCAAAACCAACAGGCACATCCTTGACTTTCTGCAAGAAGCGCTTCCTTGTGGACGCATATTTCTAATACTTTTATATTGTGGGAAATTTCAAACATGCACAAGAGTAAAAAGAAGGATGTAATCTACTCCCCTGCACCTCGAACCCGGCCTCAACACCGCCAGCGCTCTGCAATTCTTGTCCTGCCCCCACTCCTTTCCCTGGAGGTTTAAAACCAAGCCCAGGGACTGCCGGTGGCCGTGGCCGTGGAGTACTTAAGGGACAGTTTCCAGAGGGGCACGGTGCACCCCACTTTCAATCCAAGGAGCGGAGGGGCTTTGGTACCTACAACTCAGTGAATGCCACCCCCCTTAGAAAGGCTACACATTATTTTGGCTACACGATTTATTTAAAGTAGGAAATACCCTAGCCTTGAGAGCAATTATTTCGTATATTAGAATCTCACACCCCCATCGGTGCTGGGAAGCCTATACAAAAAGGTAAAAATGTTTTTAGTTTAAATGTGGGCTCAACATTTATAGACACTATTTACTCCATAGTTTGCATTAACAATGATCACGTGACACATTCATCCCCTGGATGTTTTTTACATGTTAAGCTGTGATACCAGCCAAGTGGATGAGTATGCAGGATACACGTAGGTATTTGTATTTATACCTCACACGCTCCGTCGGACAAACAGCTCCACAAACCTGAACGCCTCCCTCACTCACAGTCTGGGCTGATATATTCTCTCCCTTGAGTAGAATATAGCTACGCTTTCAATCATTCTCTTATGTCTTAATAAGATTTTAAAACACCATTTTGACTTTAAGACATTAAAATGAAGATCTGGAAAGGTCTGGGTTATGTGCCCCAAAATATTCCAGGCGGAAAATGTAATAACCTCCATAGGGTCGCCCCCGCGCTGCCTCACCCGAGTCAGGCGTGTGTGATGACTCCTCTCAGAGAGGAAGCCGCAGCGGCGTCGCAGACCCACCCGCAGCCCCTGGCCTTCCGCCCACGGAGATTTTGTCACTCATGGAAAAAACAACGCCCAACCTGTATGGAAAGCTCGCTGGTGTGCTATTTTAAAATTTAAACACGGTCATCTTACACGTCAGTTATGTTTTCTCTGTTGTCCCCATTGTTAGTTTGTGTGTTGGGGGTGAATCTTGGAATCTTCATATTTTGAAGGGACAGGTCTGCGGTAATGAGCTAGGACTCCTTTCGGAGTGTTGGTAGATCAAATCCCCACGGTGCACACTCTAGATATCTTACAACTTCATTCGGCAATGATCCTTCAACGAGGTGGGAATTTTTAAAAGTCTGTGAATGCGCCCTCACCTCCTCCCATAATTCTTAAAAACAAAGGGAAATGTCTACATTAAATAGAATAAGAGGAAAATTCATATGTGCATTTACATACACATGTATAAATGTAGAGAACATATGAAGTATGGAAAGGGACCAACCTTCCAATCAATCTCTAATTTTAGAAATATCTAATTTCGAAAAAGTCGTTTATCCCCCTAAAAGCAACACGTGGACATGTGAACAGCTCTGAGTCTAGCATCTCACACTGAGTATCCGCTGGGCGAAGAGTTCTCGGTTAATGTCGGTTCATAACCTCCAGCGCACGCGCGCACACACGCACACACACGCACTGCCGGTTCTTGGAAACATCACTAAATGGTGGAGATCAACCACAGCAAAGTTGCTGGACAGCACAGCCAGGTCAAGTACGAAGCAGAGTTTGCCTGCCAGCTGCCGTGGGAAACTACTATTCATGAAATTTCGATTATGTGGGAAAGCATCCGGCGTTCTTCGATATGTGAGGCTCACCTTTCACGTGGTTACCTGAAACCACCCGCTGTGCTAAGGCGTGTCACTTTTCACTGCTGTAGTCATTAAGTGGAAATCTTCCTGGAAATAATTTTTAAGTTTGAAAACACTCAGCCTTGTTATGCGGTGTTAACTTACTTCTTGAGGGACCAGGAGTCTAGGCTGTTTTTGAAATGAATGTATGTTCTCACTGTGTTACTGAATGGTTTGGGACATCCAGAAACATGTTTCCTAGAGAACCTCACCCACTCCACCGAGCAGCAGCCTGTGGGGGTGCCTCTGGGGCCACCTGTGACGGCCCAGGCAGCGACATTTCTGTTTGTAGTGAATCAGGTTTTAAAACTCAAATGCTATTAAGAACCTGTTTTTATTTTATACTAGTGGTATTGCACAAATCTTAGGGTTAGGCTTGCATTTTCTTGAGGCTAATGTTAATTTTTATTTCCAAGTATAAATGTGCAGAAGGCATGCAGAGATTGTTAGTATTACTGAAATGCAGTCGGATGGCTGCGCCTGGGAACCAAGTCTTTCCCTGGTAGCCTTGTGACTTGGGGCAAGCACTGCGGGGAGAGCTGGGGAAGTTTCTGGAGCCTCCTGCAGCATCAGAGCGGGTTTCTTTGGCCAAGTGTGTATTCCCGCAGAGGCCTGGGCCGGCAAGCCTCAGAGAGGAAGGACAGGGAACAGAGCCTGCGATGCTCCTCACACAGTCCTGCGAGTATTCTCAGGCACACGGGCCTGGGGAACACTGGGAACACTTCAAAAACACGTTCTTTGGGAAATTGCGGTTGTGTACTCATTTATGTGATTTTCACAAATTACATTACATGTCCAAAATCAATGAAAAAAAAGCTCTCAAACTCCTGAACAGCCCTGACTGTACCATGTCATTGTTCTCCTCAAACTCCCAACCAAACTGAATTTTAAACAGAAAACAACCCCATTTTCTACTCAGAATAAGAAAACTTTGTCCTGTTAATGGGGATCTATAACTAACTTTCTTGTTTAATAACTTTTGATGACATAAATATTCATCTACAGAAGTACAATATTAAGAATCTTGGCGATAAAATTGATACTGTGGATGGAGGTGTTTATACTTTATTATAAACAATTCTAAATGTAAATGTTTCAAGCTTCCACAATTGCATAAAAGGTACTCCCCGGGCTCTAAATCATTGTGTGTGTGTGTGTGTGTGTGTGTATAAATGGTGTAAATATGCACACACACATAGTTACACACACACACACACACATATATATATATATATATATATATAATAAATTTGTAAAGGCACCTAAAAAGAATGTACACTGTGGACTACATTCTTGTAAATGCATTAAAAAGTAGCAAAATGTTAGAAAGTGCGCGATCAGCCAAAGTGATGGGAACAATGACGGGAACATGTTTCAGCTTCGTATGTAGTAAGTAAAGTTCTGGCAATTCTTTTCTAGTTTCTGAGTGTATGTGTGTGTGTGTTTAAGAACATGAATCAAGTATTATTTTCCACCCTCTGCCAGAAAAAAAATAATTTTAAAGAAATAGCTATTCTGGAAAGCAACTTGAAAAAAAATATCCAGCACCCAGCCAAATAAATAAACACAACCCCTTAAAATGTCTGACTAAAGAAAACCCCTCCTTCTGCTGGTGTGGGCACCAGGCAAGCCAGAGGGATTCCTTCCTGGTCCAGGATGAAGACTTCAAATCTCTCAGAGTTGAAACTAAGTAAGTGCTTTGGGTTCACCTGATCCCAACCGGCCATGTGCTCCTTAACAATCAGAAATCACGTTTCTTCTGAATTCCCATCAGATGTGGGTGCAGGAGGTGCAGCCTGGCGCTGGGCAGCCCAGGGCTGGTGTGAGTTTATGTAGCTCCCAGTGAGTCATCTCTGAGTCAGTGAGGAGCACTGGTGGCCAGGAGACAGCGAGGCTCCGTTTGAAAAAAAGCTGCTCCAAGCTGAGCGGGAGAGGAGGGGTGGGCCTGCGGGAGGACGCGTGTTCCATCAGACACAGTACCTGCCTTCCCCGCCGCCTGTCAGCGAGGCCTGCCTCCCGGGCGGTGGGGGAATGTTTCGTCTTCATCTATGATGGCTTCGCGCTGCAGAAATAAAGCAGCAGCATGTGTGGGTAGACATGCGCTCACAGGGCATCGTATCACAGTTTTATCAGCTAAAAATATAAAACCATGGGATCAATGGGTCCGTTTTTATCAGCCCTTTTGGCTCAAGACGTCATGGCACGGATTACCCCTTCCCGGCGTGTTAATGGCACCACTAACTAACTGGTTAGTCTCCTGGAAGTAAACATGGTTCTTGGTCTTTGTTTCTCTTCTTTCAATCGGATGCGAGAAATAAGAAGAAACGCATTTCCTACTGAAGGAGCTGAAAAGTCTTCATGTTTTTGTTGTTGTTTTGGCTTTCAAAGAGCACTTTAAAGTGGCCAGCTTCTTGAAATAGTTAAAACTGTTTCCTTCCGATTTACCATAATAACCCATTTTGTGGTTTTAAACCAGGACCCAAAGTTTGAGACAATTAAGCTTTCTCGGCAATGTCTTTCATTGCACTGTGGATAACACACTGACACTTCCTGAGGAAGTTTCTTTTCACACCATTTAGGGATCCAGCTGTAATTTCACTTTGCTGCCCCCCAAACCTGACTTTTCAGTGAAGAGGGAGCTCCAGTTTTCCTGTGCACGTGCAAACCCTGAATTCCAGTGCAGTGTGAGCCTGCAGTGCAGACGCCAGTTACAGCTTCAGGCCAGGCGACTGCCCGCCAGAGACTTGCAAATCACCCTCCGAGTCCGTGAAGCAGGACGCTAACGTTTTACCTGGCATTTAAAATATTTAAATTCCACTATAATGTGCTTATTTAAAACCTGTGAAATACAAGCACACTTACTCAATGCCATTTCGTCCCCACAGTCCCTTTAACCCGCATCATAGCCTTTACTTTTTAATTGAAACGAAATCTTCAAAAGTCAGCTCAAGCCCTCACTTCGGGGGTCAGCACGCCTGACATGTGGGCCAAGGCGTAAACTTAATACATTTTTAAACAGGGCTTCCCTTTGCTTTGAGCGCTAAGTAAAGGGAAATATATTGAATATGGTTTTGCAGGCACATTCTGGCCAGCCAGCGCCAGCACTCGGTAAAATCAACATCACACTGGAGCCGATGCGGCATTAGGCCCACGACCACACCTGAGCCTTTGTTTAATTCGGTTGGTGCAGAGATACTTGAATTAGCTCAGGAAGGCCTTTTCCCTTCTGGGAAACCTGCTGGGGGGGGGGGGGGGCGGGAACGGACGGGTGTGGCGCTCTCCCTCGCCGCTTGGCCTTAAATATTTGAAAACGACATTCATTTTAATTTGGACTTGAACCTGTAAAAGACCTACCTCCGCAGGAGGACCACCGAGACCCCTCCGCAGTCCCCAGAGCAGCCAAGCCCCGTGCAGGCTGCGCTGACGCCGCTGGATCCGCAGCCGCGCTTCCCGGACAAGGGACTGGGCTGCTCCACCGAGAGGC
>NW_005871490.1:582502-596905 GCF_000147115.1 Myotis lucifugus
CCCCACAGTTTTATGATTTACGCTCCCATACGAGAGCCCTCGAGACCTTTCTGGTTGCTTCACAGGTCGGTCGCTCAGGGTACGGTCACCCCGGAAGTCAGCGGGCCGACAGGCTCACAGGCCCGCACGTTAATGTTCAACTTCTTGAAACTCAGCAACGATGGAAACAAATAGGAAAAAAAACAAACAAACACCCCAAAAGGCCAGCTACGTGCTCGCGGAGCACAGCGCTGCTCTGCGGAGGCCTGGGAGCGAGCTTACCTCGACCTTCGAAGGTCTGCAAGCCTCAGAGCGCAGAGGGGTTTGGAAGCCTTTGTGCACTGCGCCTGCTTTCCTTGGAGCGAAGTTCTTGCAGGTCTTCTCCGCGGTCCCGGGTCCCCTTGGAGCGGCGGTCACCCTCCGCTCGCACCCTGGCCGCGGCCGGGAAGGCCTCCGCGGCGCGGTAGGAAGCGGGGCTTCGGGGACATTAATTAAAAGGCCCTGCAGTGGGGGCGCAGGGACCCCCACCCGGGGACGCAGCACGCACTCGCTCCTGCTACCGTAACGTGTATGCGATTGTGCTGTTCACATAATTAAAGCCTGGTTTTTAAAGTGCGCGCGTTTGAAAGTGGCAGAAAGACTATTCAAACTGGAGACCAGGCTTACAGATACTATGCCAGCCACTGGGCGCGCAGAGTAGGGCCGTCAGTACAGAGCGGCTGTTATCCATCTACTCGGCGGAGGAGGAGGAGGAGGAGGAGGAGGAGGAGGAGGAGGAGGAGGAGGAGGAGGAAGGCCGGACAGAAGAGGAGACAGGAGCTACAGAGAGCCTGCCGCTCGGGTCTGGTTCCAGAACTCTCCATTCAGAAGAACTTAGGCAAAGCCCCAAGTTTGTCCCCCTCTGCCCCCCCACCCCCCACCCCCGCACGGCGGATCGGTGGAGTGGAGCGGGGAGCACACCGAGGCTTCCGAGCCCCGTCGCCAGCGAGGCTGCGCCGTCCTGGGAACAGCTGGTGCCCGTCGCCATGCGCCCCTCTCCCTCCGGAATCCGGCGAGAATTCCGAGGACTCTCCGGCCACCACCTCCGCCCCGCGCGGGGGTCAAAGAGCACCCCTCGCCCTTGGTAACGGAGACAAGAAACTTGGGGGCCGTCTAGACAGGTCAAGGTGCAGGAGGCTTGTCCCCAGCTCCTTCCGGAAGGGGGCGGGGACCCGCCAAGGGCGCCCGGACGCGGCACGGCACGGCCTCCCCGGCTCCTTCCCTCTCACCCTCCGCTGATCAAAGTAGGAAGTTTGCTTGACACCATGTGACAGGGGCTGAATCACAAATGGTCTCGATTTCTGCGATGTTGCTATCGCAGCCCCCATTGTCCCTTTCAGCGCAGTGTGAACCCTTCCGGTGCGGATGACCGCGCGGCATTCACAGCGCGCTCGGGGCGCACAAAGGGTCCCCGCGCCCCGCCGCCATCTGGCCGCGAGTCACACGGCGCGCGGGGGACGCGCGAAGGGCGCGGGCGGACGGCGCCCCCGCCCGAGCTCAGCCCCGGGGCGGACCGTCCACGTCGCCACCGTCCTCCCCCGTCTCAAGAAAGAAAAAAAAGTTCAAAGAGACATGGAAAGAGCAAAAGAAAAACACCACTAATTGACTTTCCCGGGCCCCCACCGTGTGCGCGGGGCGACATCCCTCCTCGTCTCAAACTTGACTGATGGTGTGAACCGCTGTGGAGGCCCACGAGTTCCGTTTTGCAATTAAATCGTTTACGAAACTGGAACACAGCACTTCACTTACTCACTAAAAATATCAAGTTTTTAAAAACACTTGCGTGTGTTAGTATTTTTCCTTGTCTGCAGTCAAAACACCCAAAAGCGAAAGGCTTAAAGCGCACGCCCCAAACGCACGTTGCATTTTCTTTACAACTTGCTGCGCCCCTTCCCACTCGCGCATCTGAGTGGTTTTGAAAATGCCTCCGTTAACAAACGCACTGAGCGTGTTTCCTTCACGCCCGGAAACGCAGGACGAAACGCCTGCGGGCTGGAGAGTGGCCACACAGCGAGGCAAATTCAATTACAATTAAGCAGAATGATCATGGCTTTTTCCCGCCACGCATGTACTTTAAGTATAATTCCTTATCTGATACGTACGAAATAGGTTCACAGTACTTTCTGTATGTCCACAAAGCAGCAGGGAAGACTTCCCTTCAAAGAGAAGGGAAGACTCTCTCATTTAAAAAAATCTGATAATGCCAAAACCGGTTTGTCTCCCCTCCCCCCTCGTCCCTCCCCAATCCGAAGAGTAAACACCGGGCGGGCGGGGCGGGCGGAGGGCGAGGGCCTGCCTGCGGAGCCTTTGGCAGGCACCGTCCTCGGGCTTCTCAGGTTTCTCTCCCATCGATGTTTCTAGCTATCTATCTCTCTCCCTTCCTCTCTGTAAAAAATCAATAAAATATATTTAAAAAAAAAAAAATCTGATAGTGATCAAGAATCCACTTTCTCCCCTCCCCCCTCGTCCCTCCCCAATCCGAAGAGTAAACACCGGGCGGGCGGGGCGGGCGGAGGGCGAGGGCCTGCCTGCTGAGCCTTTGGCAGGCACCGTCCTCGGGCTTCTCAGGAGTCCCCTGCGCTGAGGCCGCTCTCAGAATTGTTTTGAGAAACTGAGCCGGGTTCTGAGTCGGAGCCAAATCGCTGAGCATGGAAGGTCGGCGCAAATCCGGGCGCCCGCGTGGGTCGGCCGGTGACTGATGCTCTGGGCAGACCTGACCTGACGGGAGAACTTGTTTTTCTTATTGGAGAATGTACCTTTACATGTTCAAGTAGTAATGTGTCTGTTTTAACACAGATATGTTCTATGGAGGGACCAACACGTGAAGTTTTCAAGTCTTTGAAGATTAACTGGCTTTTGATATAATTAGCCGGCTCTTTGGAGTGAACATTCTTTAATAGTAGAAAATGTTTGCAGGCAGATACTTCTGGAAATACTACATGACAATCATCACCAAAAAACAAGAGAGGAAAAACACCCAGAAGAAGACTAGTAGAGTTCATTTTATAGAAGATTTAAGAAAATGATCTTAATGTCCCAAAGCATCCAATTTTGCAAAAAAACATTTTAAGGAAAAGATGCTTACGCACGGCACCTCTTCAGATATTTATTAAAACACATATGATTCGAGTTTTAAATGATTCCACTGAGCTGAACAGCCTTCAGTAAATTTAAAGATTGTTCATAGAAGAATTGAGGCTCTTTCTTCTCTCAAAATGGTTTCATTATAAGAGTGCAATAAGTATTAGGACAAGTGGACTAGAACGGAGTCTTTCTCTGTACTGTGAGGATGTTGAATAGTACTTGTCAATAAAGCGACTCCTATTGTAATCTTAGGGGACCCTTGCCTCTGACCAGGAATGACTGGCTCAGAGATACTGACCTCATTAAAATATGAATGGGGAAGGCCGCCATCATTGTATCAGGGGAAACAGGCTCCACTCGCTGGCCCAGTTTTCTTGTAGCCATGGCTTTTACACATGGACTCGCTTGGTGTAAGTTATAAATGTAACAATGATCCGTCATCATTTCATTGCTTTCTCGGAGCACCCTGGTTCAAGAAAATCCTAACTTTTCTCATTTTGAAACCCATCTACTGCTCAAAAATCATATTTAGTATACGCAGTGGTTTTTTGTTTTGTTTTGTTACCATTTAGGCTTCTTCTGACCATGTGCCTGTTACATGTGTGATGACAAGGGGGTGGGAGGAGGGCTCCCATCCCAACTTAAAAACGGAAACAAGTAGTTGAAAGTTTTGACTTCCTTCTCCCGAGGAACCTGGAGTTAGGGAAGGTCCCAGACTGCGGCAGGCTCCCTGCTCCTCACCACGTCTCTGTTCAGTCAGCACCAGGCAGCAAGCAGTGTGTCACCGAGCACCAGTGGACCTGGGAGAGGTCCGCGTGGAGCAGCCGCCTGTCTCAGAGCAGCCTGCAGCCTCAGGTAAATCTCACCTTCATCCTCCCTTTGGAGTGTCCTTCAGGGAGGAAACCAGTACATCAGCTGCCAGGTGACCGAGAATTAATGTCACACAGCGGCAAAGATTTTCTTTCTAGAGGTTTAGTTAATGTAGAAAATTTGATTGCATTATAGGAAGTATTGCATCTAGTTTAATCACTGACTTTTCATCCATAAAAATATTGAAATCACTCCTAATATTAGTTAAAAGTCAATATTTAGAAGTGAAAATTCACCCCCAGACTCGCTCTAGACTGCATGGGGAAGCGTGAATTCAGAAACTCTTGTAAGTTGATGAGATACATAATTAGCTTTTATGTTAATTGACTGCTATGAGTTTGTTGTATGACACTTCTTCATATAATATGCAAATAGCATTGGCTGTTTAGTTTTATTAGACAATATGATTACAAATCCAAAGGTGCTCATTTCCATGAGGAATAATAAAGGTTGATAATTTTCCAGTGTTCTGTATATCAGAAAAAACGATTGCTTCTGGACTTAATCAATAAGAGATTTTAAGTAGCCTTTGTTTCGCCAAAGCAGCCAACATAGAACAGAATTAATATTGTTTTTTTTTCAGTTACAAAATTTGATGTTAAAACAGGTGACTTTGTGCAATCGATTAAATCTTGTGGACAAAAATACAAAGATTTCAGCACAATTTACCACACAATAAATGTATAAAAATAATGTAAAATGTTGCCTCCTTTAATTTGAATAATGAAAAAAGCTTAAAATAAAATATTTTACAAGTGTTTCCTGTTCTTACTTATGGACGCATTATGTCAGTAACATTAAGTGGATGCTCAGGATGTGAAAAAAATAGAAATAATAATAAATCAATATGATTTTGGAGGAAAATTTTCCCAGAATTCAAACATATTAAAGCTTCAATTACATTTTTTATTTTTCAACTTAACAGTAATGAACAGAATCCCCATTAATGAACTTCAAATGGGGGTGGGGGTGTCATCGAACTCATTTGCTAAAGTTAAAAAAAAAAACAACTTTATTTTCATTATCGAATACAAAATTAGCACTGCCACATGGTTTCTCATTTTAAAGAGCATTCTGTCAGTCTCCCCCAAAACCTTTCATTTTCAAACATTTTCTGGAAAATGAAAAGAAATGCACCCATCCACGTGAAAAATGTCACCGTTTGTCACCTTTGTTAAAATCACTCTGAGCAGAGACTCTGTTTCTGAGCCTTGTCCGCGCTGCATTCCCGGGGAGGACTTTGCAGATTCAAAAATAATATTAATGGAAAAAAGTGAGGGTGCTTAAGAGGGCAGAGGCAGCATGAGTGTAGTAAACAATTTTTTTCCTTCAATAAATATTACTGAACTCCACCAATATATCAGACAAATAACACCTCTCTAATTCACGCTTTTGAAAGTGTCCTCTTCTGTGATTTTGAATGCATATTAAAACAAAATACTAGAAAAAGCCACTGTGGCTGCGAGAGGCTCAGTAGACACTCATTGATGATAATACGACTCCTTGTCTATCCATTGAGCTGCAGATCATAGAAGTATAAGACCTGTGTCCTGATTTTTTGATTTTCTGTTCCCAAAAGCTGCGTGTTTTTTCACCATCGTGTTACAAAAACAAAACCCTAGATGAGTGATCATGTTTTGAACCACTTCTGCAGAGCACTCTCCCCAAATAGAAGAGGAGAAGCCACATTTGGGGGAGCTGTTGTGGAGTTTGTCAGCGTCACCATCTGTGCACTTGTGGGAAGCAGTGAGCCCCTTAGAACGCGTTAGCGGTCTCAGAGGAAAGGGAGGCTGAAAAAGAAACTTTGGCTCCATCTTCATAGACAGGAACATGCACACACTGGTTCCCACTGGCCAGAGAGAAAGCACTCGCTCTTGAAAAACATTTTATAAATAGAAAAAGTAACACACTCACTTGATTTAAAAATTAAAAAATCCAAAAGGAACAAAAGGGTAGAGTAAAAAGTAAGGCCAATACCTACCCCACAATGCCTCCCCAGCCCCTACGGCCCTGCTCTCCTCACGCCCAAAATATCCCAATGCATGGCTATACGTGTGTATGAATGAGTGTATGTGTGTGTGTGTGCGTGTTTTCAGTGTGTCCATGTGTGAGTATGTGTGGATGTGCATGCTCATATGCCCATGTGTGCTCTTACGCGTCTATTGTGCATGTGTGCTTGTGTGTTCCTGTGTGCCCATGGACGCATGTGTGTCCGCTGTGTGCCCATGTGCCCATGTATGTATGTGTTCCTTTGTGCCATGCGTGTATACATGTGATATGTATGAGCATGTGTGTCCTGTGTGCACATGTGCTCAGGTGTGTTCCTGTGTGTCCATGTATGCATACACATGACCGTGTGCCATGTATGCATACACATGACCGTGTGCATTCCTGTGTGCCCATGTGCATATGTGTGACCACCTTTATTCCTGTGTATAGCACGCACATATGCATTCATGTGTGTACCATGTGTGCCCATGTGCCCATGTATGCTCCTGTGTGCGTATGTATGTTGTGCATGTCTGTGTATATGCATGTTGGTCCAGGTGTGCTTGTGTTCCTATGTGTGTCTGTGTTCACGTGTGTGTGTGCCCCTTCCTCTTTTACACAGATTAGAGCACAGTGCACACACTGGGGATCTGAGGGTTCAGTCCCGTCCAGGAGGCTGGGGACCATCCGACCGGTCACTGAAGGCGGGCGCACCAACACCAACAGTGTGGTGTCAGAACTTGCATCCTTCCCTGGGGGCAGGAGCTCCCACCACTGTGAGCTACAAACACTCTCCTTGGAATATTTGTCACAGATCCGTTTTTGGATAAAGCTTTCCTTGTTCTGTCGCAGAACAATAGCTCTGAGGGGCTGGAGTGCACGTCCTTAAGCCCATTTCCCAGGTGTTTCTGTCCGGCTGTGGCCAGGACCTGAGTCGTCCCTCCATGGCGGTCACTCCACTGGCCGTGCTGTTCACACCCTCCCAGCTCCTGGACACGAGGGCACCCAGCACAACACTGGCGGCCCCACAGCAAACCCCTCACTTGTCAGGTGAGGAGACTGAGGACAGGAGCACTCTGCCCACTGGGGCAGAGCCGGGGTCGGCACCCAGCGGTGAGAGGAGGCTGCTGGCCCCGGGACATTCGATTTCCCTCCACCAAACGACAGGTATGGCCACTTTTATTGGCTGAATTATGTCCCCCCAAGCCCCTGTGTTGAAGCCCTAACCCTCAGCCCCTCAGTACGTGGCCTCATTTGGAGATGGGCCTTTAAAGAGGGGATTAAGGTAAAATGAGATCATTGATCCAATGCGACTGGGTCCTTATAGGATGAGGAGATGAGGACACAGACACACAGAGGGACACGCAGGGAGGACAGCGGCCTACACGCCGAGGAGAGAGGCCTCGCGAGGAACCAGCCCTGCCCACACCTGGGTCTCGACTTCCAGCCTCCAGGACGGGGAGACCATCTGCAGCTAAAGCCACTGGGTCTGTGGTGCCTGGTGATAGCGCCCAGGCCACCGACACAGTCGCAGCCGCGAAGTCCCCATCGGAATCCTCACCAGTGGCAGCCCACGCCGTCACACGGAACAGTGATCCAGGTGAGTGGGGCTGCTGGAGGGTCGGACGCCGAGGAGACCCGGCCGCTGAGCAGTGCCGGGCAGACCGGCCTGTGCTGGCCTGGGCTGGCAAAGAGGCGCTGCCCAGGGCCTCCAACCCCTGCGCCAGTTAGGCATCGCCTCCCACTGCTGTGGCCTCGCCATAACCCAGAGACCGTGCCTGTGAGACTGGGGCACAGTAACCTCTTGGCGACGGCGCGCGTGGCTAGTGCGCCTCCTCCGCTGAAGGCCGCCCAGAGCCGGGCCTGCAGAGAGAAGCAAGAAGCAAGTGTAAGGACCAGAGACGGAGGCCTGCAGGAGGGAGGGAGCTGGACAAGCCCTGCACCTGAGCGGGAAGAGAGCCTGGGCCCTCCATCCTGTGCCCTGAGGAGCGCGCCTGGGCCGTGGTCACTCCAGGCGGCCGGACCCGCGGCTCTGGCGCCCTCAGCGCGGCCCAGCCAGGCCTGCGCCCAACTCTGCATGCTGGCAAGTCTGCGCCAGCGGCTTCCATCCCGATGAGGTGGATGATTTTCAGCTGCTGTGCTCTACCCAGGAAGAGAGCGCCACAGGGCCAGGGGCACCGGGCGGGACCCGCACTGATCCCAGGGCTCGTCCTCAGAACACAACGTGCAAGGACTTGAAAAGGTGGCCCGTCTCAGCCCCAAACAGAGCGACAGCGCCTCTGGGAGAGCCCGGCACCCCCGGGACCTTGCCCGGTGCTGTGTGTGCGACACCCATGGCAGAAAACAGCTCCGCATTCCAGACACGCGGAGGACGGAGAGAAGCACAAGGGCCTCGGCTCCTGTCTTAAGAGAAGACCTCGTGTGTGACGGCCGGTGTGGCTCCTCCTCCCAGGCAGGCTTTTTCTCACTCGAGTTTCTGACCTTCCCTGGCCCGTGGATCCGGACCAGGCTGGGGAGTGGAGCCGTCCGCCCTGGGGGCCTGGAAGCGTTTCTGGGCCCGTGCCTTCTGCTCCAGCCGCAGGCCTGGCGCCGGCTCGGTGAGAAGCATCGTCAGAGGGGCAGTGGGTGGGCTTATCTCTGCTGCTCCACATCAAGGTCCCACCCGCACGGTGCACTGGGCACAAGACGCCCCTCTCCTCCTGGCTCTGAGGTTTCTTTGTCCAGAAACACCCAGTTTTGACCAGTCAGCTTCAGGGTGGTGACCAGGCCTGTTAGAGCTGCTTCAGGGGCAAGGGGAGCGGGCGGGGGTGGGGTGGGGGGGGGGGCTGCTCACTTCCATGTGGAGGAGACCCTGTGCCCTCGGGGGCCAGAGGAGAAGGCGCGTCTGTGTTTTGGTTTTCTAATGCCTCCTGGGTTCCACACACCATCTCTTCTGGCCCCCAAAGAATGGGTGCAAAGTGTAAGGACTGATCGAGACCAAACCCAACCTGTATCTGTAGCAAAGAAGCAGTGACTATTAATGCATCAGCTTGGCTCTGGTTGAAGAGAGCACGTGCGGGTTTAGCTGACCTCCGAGGGCCACTGGCGAGCATTCTCCCGACATGGGCATGCCCACGAGCGGCGCATTCAGTACACGCTGCTCCTACTCAGCGGGGTTGCAGCATGAGGGAGAGCTCCCCGTAGTCTTGGCATCCTGACGACCGGACTCTCCCTTCCCCACTCTGCCCGAACTCCAGCTGGTGTCCTCCGGGCCCTGAGCCCTTCTCTGGATCACAGACCCCGTGTCCGTGCTCAGCGGGGGCCCTGGATGTACAGCGGCCTCACAGCCCCTTGACTTTGGGACATTTAGGGAACTGCCAGCGTTTTCAAAGGCACTTGTGTATGTGTGACCTTTTCCTCCTGTTGCATTGTTTTCACAGGTGTGTTTCTAAGTGTGAGTCATTCTGATACACACGTCCCCGTATTTTATATGCTGATATTTTAGGCCAGCCAAGACTCTACGGACCGGGCCCTGTGAATTTCTTCCATGGGTTCCCTACAGAGACACGGCCGCCACAAGGCCGCCCCGGGGTACGGGGATCACTCAGAGACCCCGAGCCGTGGCTTCCGGTTTGTTCTAAGCGGAGCAGCCTCTGGGAGAACCACATGTCCAGACTCGGTGCATCGGGGCGGGGACCACACGCTGTCTGGCGGGAACACCGGTCTCTCTCTCATCCTTCACATCACTTTTACTACTTTGGCCCTTAAGAATGTTTCTTAAAGTAGATCAATGTGAGGTCATTTTGCTTCATTTGAACTGAATTAGTTCTCACTATTTCAAAACAAATAATCCAAAAGATAACATCAGCTCCCTGTACTTGGAAAGAGATTGAGAAGAAATACTACAGGTCCTGCAGAGAAGAAATCTTAGATCACTGTTCTTCTGTGCCCCAGACAGGGGGCAGGGGGGTGGTGGTGGTGGGGGGGGCAGGGCAGCAGGGACAATGCCAGCTGGGCACTATGAGCAGAGGCCCGTCACTGAGCCCAGTGCTGGGCCTGACAGGCATGGGACACCCTCCGTTCTCGGGGGCAAGGCTCCTCACAGTCAGGAGACCCGAAAGTGGAGGGCAAAGGGGCCGCTACAGTCAAGAGTCAGGTACGAGTCACTAACCTAAAAGCTAAAGTTCAGCCAGAGGAAGAGAAGATGGCTGCCGACGGGAAGGCAGACTGCAAGACAGTGTGAGAGTGAGAGAACGAAAGGAGAGTGTGTGGATGTACCGAGAGTGTAAATTTGTGGGTGAGTGATAGCTATACTCCAGGGGACTATTGGAGACTGCCAGATCGGGCTACCCTAATGGGGCAGCCTCCACTGCTGCTAAAATCTCTCCTGGAGCTGCCGGCTCAGCCGCGGAGACTGCGCCATCTTGAGTGGCTGTTATCAGAAGCGTATACATCCAGAGACTGCAACCATGGCACCCAGGGACCAGCTACGAACCCAGGAACACCGGATCTCAAGCAGCGCAAATACGTGGACTCAGACGAGCCCTGCTCCTCCTCACAGAAAGGTCAGATTTAGCCTAGATAAAGGTGTGGTTTGTAATTCAGGTTGGAGAGAGGAATGCGCACAGGGGAAGTCTGCGCCCCACAAAGTCTGTGGCCATTGGGGTCAGCGTGATCCTCGAGTGTGGAAGGGGTCCCGCAGGGCTGCTGGCAGAAGGGAACTCTGAAAATCAGCCCATAGCTGGACTGGGTGCAAAAAGGCAGCCTCGGATTTTGCCAGTGTGCCGGCTGCTTAGTGCCAGGGGAGAGAGGACGTGCGGAAGAGACTTTGGGAGATTTGCGCACAGAGCTGGACGGTGGGGGGTTGTGAGCTCGCGCACCTACTCAGGCTCTTTTTTTCTCTCCTTAAATCTTTGCGTTTGATTATTAAACCCAATACATAGGATCGCTCAATTGGGGTCACTCACAGAGACTGCAGGGGAAAGTTGTTTTTGTGGAACCTGGGAATCAGAGCAGGGAGTAACGATCAAGGAACCAGCTCTGGGGCAGTCGACTCTCCCAAACCAGTATTAAGTGCGATAGGGAAAACAACACCTAAATACTGGCTAGAGAGGACTTATAGCCTCGGAGGTCAATCCAAAAACACTGCCACCCAGGGGCTGAACCACAAACTGACTCTTCTGTAAACACAAATAAAGGCAGTCTGGGAAACAAAGAAATACTGCCTGCTTTAAAATCAGGACTGTGGTTTACAACACGGAGGAACAGTGTATCGCGGGGAACTTCAACACTCTCCTGAATACCTGACAGGACTAAGGCATGCCAAACAGAAGAGTAGAGGAAGTGAAGGACCTTCACTACTGCACATTTTTATTTTTTCCACCTTTTACTTAAGAAACTAAATTTTTTTCCTCACCTGATTTTACCTTTTTAATTACTACATTTTTATTTTTAACCAGTATTATTACTACTACCATTTTACCTTTTTTTAAAGTGTCATTTTATTTTCTCTTTATTTTATTTTGGGATTAGTGTTCTACATTCTATTTCCATCTTTCCTTTAGCATCATTTTACTCTATCTCAATTTTACCTTTATGTCAAAACTCTCTTCCTCACTTTTCCCCTTTTGTTGTCCTGTTTCTCTTACCCTATTCCTGCTTTAAATTTTCCATATTCCCTCTTTTTACCCCCTGTGAAAATTTCAACCTACTTATATATCTAATTTCCAACCCCCTGCTCTAAGTCCATATACACCTCTCTCTTCTCCTTCTTCACTATCCAAATTTTTTTTATTTTTTTCTCTCTGTCGTTTTGTTGTTGTTTGCTTGATTGTTGATTATATTGGTTTTCTTAATGCTTGTTTGTGAGATTGTTTCGCTTTTTTTTTGTTTGTTTGTTTGTTTGTTCAGTTATTTTTTGCTTCTGTTTGCCCTCGTCTCGCTTGATATTAGTTGTTGTTTATAGTTTGCATTTATCTTTAGGTATCTGTCGCTGGCATTTGTTGGGATTAGTGGCTGTTCTATTGGAGTTTTCTCCCTATATAAATAGTTTCTTCCCCTCTTCTATTTCATTCTCTTTCTTTTCTCTCTTACTTTTTTTTTCCTTTTCCCAATTTCATTTTTTGCACTCCTTTTTTTCTTTTTCTCTTCTTCTTTCTTTCTTATCCCCTAATTGTCTTTTCTCTGGTGGTCACCTTTATTTGGGGTTATTAGTATCGTGAATACATTTGTGTTCAGTGCCTTGTGTGTTGTGCCTTGTTGTGTTGTATTTTGTGCCTTTAGATCAACACAGCAGAGAGAGAATTATATAACCAAACACCCGGAGAAGAGAAATCATGGGAAGACAAAGAAACAGCCTGCATTTCAAAGAAAAACAGGCATCACCAGAAAAGGAAGTAAACGAAATGGAGGCAAGCAACCTGTCAAAGAAAGAATTCAGAGGAAAGGGTCATAAGGTGGATGAAAAGAATGGAAGACAAATTCAACAATATGTGAAAGAACCAAGAGGAAATGAAGAAGAACCAAGAAGAAATGAAAAATGACATCACTGCTATAAAGAACTCAATAGAAAGCATCAACAGTAGACTAGAAGAAGCAGAGGACTGCATCAGTGAGCTAGAAGACAAGGTAGGAAAAAATAGCAGAGCAGCATCTAGAAAAAAGAAAAAAAATTAAAAAGCAGGAGGAGAGCCTAAGAGAACTTTGGGACAACACGAAACAAAACAACATCCATATAATGGGGGTGCCAGAAGGAGAGGAAACTGAGCAAGAAATAGAAAACCTGTTTGAAGAAATAATAACAGAAAACTTCCCTGATATAGGGAAGAAAAAACTCACACAAATCCAAGAAGCTCACAGAGTCCCAAACAAAATGAACCCCAAAAAGACCGACGCCAAGGCACATTATAATTAAATTGGCAAACACCAACGACAAAGCAAGAATCTTAAAAGTGGCCAGAGAGAGACAAAAAGTTATCTACAAAGGATCCCCCATCAGACTAGTGACTGATTTCTCAACAGAAACACATCAGGTAAGAAGGGAATGGAATGAAATATACAAAGTCATGCAAAGGAAGGATCTGAATCCAAGAATACTGTACCCAGCAAGGCTATCAATCAAAATTGAGGGTGAAATCAGGAGTTTCACAGACAAAAAAGGACTATGGGAGTTTATTACTACCAAACCAGCAATGCAAGAAATGCTAAAGGGTCTGCTGTAAAAAAAAACAAAAATAGGAAACGAAGAAGGAACGCGGAGGTAAAGACTAAAAATGGCGACAAACAAGTATCTATCAATAATAACTTTAAATGTAAATGGATTAAATGCCCCAATCAAAAGACATAGGGTAACTGAGTGGATAAGAAAACATGACCCATATATCTGCTGTCTACAGGAAACCCACCTCAGAAAAAAGGACGCACACAGACTGATGGTGAAGGGATGGAAAAAGGTTTTTCAGGCGAATGGAAATAAAAAAAACTGGGGTAGCAATACTTATATCTGACAAATTAGATCTCAAAGAGAAGGACATAAAAAGAGATAAGGTAGGCCACTACATAATACTAAAGGGAGCAATCCAACAAGAAGAAATAACTCTGGTAAACTTATACACACCCAATATAGGAGCACCCAAATACATAAAAAACTTCTGGAAGAGATCAAGGGAGAGATTGACAGCAATACAATCATAGTAGGGGACTTTAATACCCCACTATCACCATTGGACAAATCCTCTAAACAAAAAATCAGCAAAGAAACATCAATCCTAAATGAGTCACTAGATAAGATGGAATTAATTGACATCTTCAGAACATTTCACCCCAAAGCCTCAGAATATACATTCTTCTCAAGTGCACATGGGTCATTTTCAAAAATAGACCATATATTGGGTCACAGGCAAAGTCTCTTCAAATTCAAGAAGATAGAAATCATATCAAGCATCTTCTCAGATCACAATGGCATAAAACTGGAAATCAACTACAATAAAAACAATCCAAAAAAATCAAACACTGGAGACTAAATAGCATGCTATTAAACAATGACTGGGTTACCAGAGAGATCAAAGAAGAAATAAAAAACATCATGGCAACAAACAACAATGAAAACACAACAATCCAAGACCTATGGGACACAGCGAAAGCAGTCTTGAGAGGAAAGTTCATAGCTCTACAAGCCTACTGCAAAAAATAAGAAAAATGATAATAAATTACCTAACCCTACAACTCAAAGAGTTAGAAAGAGAGCAACAAGAAAAGCCCAGTGTAAGCAGAAGGAAGGAAATAATAAAGATCAGAGAAGAGATAAATGACATAGAGACCAAAAAAAACCAAACAACACAATACAAAAGATCAACAAAACCAAGAGCTGGGTTCTTTGAAAGGATAAACAAGATTGATGAACCTCTAGCCAGGCTCACAAGAAGCAAAGAGAAGAGAACCCAAATAAACAAAATCAGAAATGAA
>NW_005871490.1:597005-599678 GCF_000147115.1 Myotis lucifugus
TTCCTAGAAGTGGGATCACAGGGTCAAATGAAGTCCATTTTTTGTTTTTTGAGGTAACTCCATACTGTCTTCCATAGTGGCTGCACCAGTCTGCATTCCCACCAGCAGTGCACGAGTGTTCCTTTTTCTCCACATCCTCTCCAGCACTTGTTGTCTGTTGATTTGTTGAAGATAGCCATTCTGACAGGTGTGAGATGGTACCTCATTGTTGTTTTGATTTGCATCTCTCGGATGATTAGTGACTTTGAGCATGTTTTCATATGTCTCTTGGCTTTCTGAATGTCCTCTTTTGAAAGGTGTCTATTTAGGTCCTTTGCCCATTTTTTGATTGGATTGTTTATCTTCCTTTTGTTAAGTTGTATGAGTTCCCTATAAATTTTGGAGATTAGGCCCTTATCAGATATGACGTTGGCAAATATGTTTTCCCATGCACTGGGTTTTCTCGTTGTTTTGCTGATGGTTTCTTTTGCTGTGCAGAAGCTTTTTATTTTGATGCAGAAAAATACAACATTCCAAAACTCAATCAGGAAGAATCTAAAAATCTCAATAGGCCAATAACTATGGAAGAAATTGAAGCAGTCATCCAAAAGCTTCCAGCAAACAAAAGCCCAGGACCAGACAGCTTCACAGGGGAGTTTTACCAAACATTCAAGGAAGAACTAAAGCCTATCCTCCTCAGACTATTCCAAAATATTCAAGAGGAAGGAACACTTCCAAGCTCATTCTATGAAGCCAGCATCACCCTAATACCAAAACCAGGTAAAAACAACACAATCAAAGAGAATTACAGGCCAGTATCCCTTATGAACATAGATGCCAAAATCCTCAACAAAATCTTAGCAAATCGGATCCAGCAGTACATCAGAAAGATCATACACCATGAACAAGTAGCATTTATCCCAGGGATGCAAGGATGGTACAATATCTGCAAATCAATAAACGTGATACATCACATAAACAAATTGAGATATAAAAACCACAGTCATATCAATTGATGCAGAAAAAGCATTTGACAAAATCCAACACCCATTTTTGATAAAAACTCAGCAAAGCGGGAATAGAAGGATCATACCTCAACATAATAAACGCCATTTATGACAAACCCACAGCCAACATCATACTCAACAGGCAAAAACTAACACCATTTCCCCTAAGAACAGGAACAAGACAGGGATGCCCACTCTCACCACTCCTGTTTGACATAGCACTGGAAGTATTAGCCATTGCGATTAGACAAGAAGAAGAAATAAAAGGCATCCAAATTGGAAATGAAGAAGTAAAACTGTCCTTATTACATAAAAAACCCTAAAGACTCCATCAAAAAACTATTAGACTTAATAAATGAATTCGGCAATGTAGCAGGATACAAAATTAATACCAAGAAATCTATGGCATTTCTGTACACCAATAATGAACTTACAGAAAGAGAGACTAAAAAAGCAATCCCATTTACCATCACACCAAAAAAATTAAGCCACCTAGGAATAAACTTAACTAAAGAGGTCAAAGACCTCTACTCAGAAAACTACAGGACGTTGAAAAAAGAGATAGAGGAAGACATAAACAGATGGAAGAACATACCGTGTTCATGGATTGGTAGAATCAACATCATTAAAATGTCCATACTACCCAAAGCAATCTATAAATTCAACGCACTCCCCATTAAAATACCAACGACATATTTCACAGACCTAGAACAAACTCTCCAAAAATTCATCTGGAATAAAAAAAGACCCCAAATAGCTGCAGCGATCTTGAGAAAGAAGAACAAAGTAGGTGGGATCTCAATACCAGATATCAAGCTGTATTACAAAGCCACTGTTCTCAAAACTGCCTGGTACTGGCACAAGAACAGACATATAGATCAATGGAATGGAATAGAAAACCCAGAAATCATCCCGAACCAATATACTCAATTAATATTTGACAAAGGAGGCAAGAACATACAATGGAGTCAAGACAGTCTCTTTAATAAATCGTGCTGGGAAAATTGGACAGATACATGCAAAAAAATTAAACTAGACCACCAACTTATACCATACACAAAAATAAACTCAAAATGGATAAAGGACTTAAATGTAAGACAGGAAATCATAAAAATACTAGAGGAATCCAAAGGCAACAAAATCTCAGACATATGCCGAAGCAATTTCTTCACCGATACATCTCCTAGGGCTGTGGTCAGCAAACTGCGGCTCGCGAGCCACATGCGGCTCTTTGACCCCTTGAGTGTGGCTCTTCCCAAGCCTGAGGAGGACCCTAATTAACTTATAACAATGTACCTACCTATATAGTTTAAGTTTAAAAAATTTGGCTCTCAAAAGAAATTTCAATCGTTGTACTGTTGATATTTGGCTCTGTTGACTAATGAGTTTGCCGACCACTGTACCTAGGGCATTAGAAACTAAAGAGAAAACAAACAAATGGGACTACATCAAAATAAAAAGCTTCTGCACAGCAAAAGAAACCATCAACAAAACAACAAGAAAGCCCACTGCATGGGAGAACATATTTGCCAATGTTATCACCAATAAGGGTTTAATCTCCAACATTTATAGGGAACTCATACAACTTAACAAAAGGAAGATAAACAATCCAATCAAAAAATGGGCAAAGGACCTAAATAGACACTTTTCAAAGAGGACATTCAGAAAGCCAAGAGACATATGAAAA
>NW_005871490.1:599903-606357 GCF_000147115.1 Myotis lucifugus
CCTATAGGTTAGGGTTGGGAAGCGGCTCATGTTGCCCATGAGTGGAGGAGGTGATTAGAAAAACTGTGGCACTTCTCCTGGGATGTATCTCCTTTGCCGGTGTAAAAAGGAGAGATTTCTTACCATTTTCAACAGCATGGATGGAACTGGAGAGCATTATGCTAAGTGAAATAAGCCAGTCCATGAAGGAAAAATACCACATGATCTCACTCATTTATGGATAATAAAGACCATTATAAACTGATGAACAAAAATAGATACAGAGGCAGAGCAGCATTAAACAGACTGGCAAACTACACCAGGAAGGCTGGGGAGGGTTTGGGCCGGGGGCGGGGGGGGGGGGGCGGCGGGGTGTAAGAGATCAACCGAAGCACTTGTATGCATGCATATAAGCATAACCAATGGACACAAGACACTGGGGGGTAGGAGAGGCCTGGGGAAGGTCAAGGGGGGGAAAAGGAGACAAATGTACTACTCTTTGTAATATTTTAAGCAATAAAAATTAATTAATAAGTTAATTAATTTTAAAAAATAGCTGAAGTTCAGTCACTCGACCACTGTTTGGTGAGCACCCACTATGAGCACAAGGAGACGGAATGAACAGAACCAAGGCAGTCCTGTCCTCCCCGAGCTCAGGCTCTGGGCCCCCACCTGAAACCTTCGGAGGAGCATGCTGACCACGGAGGAGTCCCCTGGTGCCCCAGGGCCCCCTTGTGTATGTGTAGTCCGTGAGCAAGACTGGTTTTCACATTTATAAATGGCTGGAAAAAATCGTAAGAACATTTTGTGAATGTGAAAACGATATGAAATTCAACTGTCGGCATCCACCGTAAGGTTTTCTGGGACTCAGCCACGCCTGTGCCCCAATGTGTCCTGTGCCACCTTCCGCCCTCCATGGCGAAGCAGAGCAGCAGTGGCTGGGCCTGAGATACTGACTGTCCGGCTCTTTCCAGAGACACTTGCCGCCTGCTCTGGGGCACCAGCCTTTGCCCAGGTGGTCTTGAACCCGCTATCCAACCCAGGGTGCCCCCAGGCCCAGCCGCGGGGTGACACGGTGCTGTCT
Organism: Myotis lucifugus; assembly: GCF_000147115.1. NCBI lineage: Eukaryota > Metazoa > Chordata > Mammalia > Chiroptera > Vespertilionidae > Myotis > Myotis lucifugus. The sequence goes on from NW_005871490.1 coordinate 600,967, forward strand.
CCACATCCCTGCCCCGCCGGCTTCGGTCTCCCTTCTCCAGAGGCCAGCAGCACCTCTCTCCAGAGGACATGACAGTCGTTCAGCGCGTATGCACACACACGTGCACACACACAGTGTGAAGTCAAGCTGCTCGGCCCAGGCTGTCTCAGTGGTGACCAAGGTGGCAATGACTGAAGACCCCTCTGCCCGCCCCAGGAGAGGGCTTCACACGGGACTTGGCCCTGCCCTCCCCGAACCCGGGGCCGTGGGTGCTGCTCCCACGTGTCGCAGGGAAAGGGAGGCCTCGAGAGGCCACACAGGGACCGGGAGGGCCCAGCCTGCATCTGCCTCGGTGCCAGTGGCGCTCCGTGCGGGACCCTGGCGAGTGCCTGTACATGGAGATCCTCGTGGCTGGACTCCCTGCCCCCCGCCAGGGGCCTCTCACATGCAAAGCCCACTGCTCCCCCGGCGGCCACTCCCCGGCACAGCCAGCCCGCCCGGCGCCTGGCCCGCTCCTCGTCCCAGGTCCCAGCACCTCTGAGCTGCACCCAGGGGACAGTCAGGCCCATCTGATGCTGAAGCCCTTCTCAGGGTGTCGGTCAGAGGGAGCCCTCCCCGAGGCTGGGGGCTTCCTCCCGAGACTGAGGCCCACCCAGCAGCATGCCGGGCGCCCCCAAAGCCACTGTTTCTGGAACAGGGGGTGTCAGGGGGGCCGTCTCTCCTCCTGGTGCTCTTTCTCCAAGAAAATCAATGCGTCCCTCTCCCTCCCAAGAGTCCACAGAAAGAAGCCGCCGACTCAGAGGTGAGCACGTGAGAGTTCTCCCCGGAGCCCGCCGCCCTGCCCCCACTATACCCCTCCAACCCCCCACTCCACCCCCCCACCCCGCTGGCACCAGGTACTAGAGCTGGTGGGCGTCTCCTGGGAACCCGTGCCCGCCTCTCACAGCTGCCCACCATCCCCGCTCTCACCCGACTGTGGACTCGAACGAGCCTTAGTCTGTGGGGAAGGAGCAATGACCCAGAGGGGATTGACAGGGTAAGTGATGACACAGTTCTGACATCTCGTTTCGAGTGTGACAATCACCAGATGCTTCTGTACTGAGACTGTGGGCCGCGTCTATTCCAGGCTCGCGGGATTGTCCTCGCCAAATGGTCAGCACCAGCCTGGAGGAGGACGGTCTCACAGCCGGACATGAACTTGGAGAGCAGACACAAAGGTCAGCATTGGGCCAGCGCTGGGGGCTTCCCCAGCCCTTTCCCAGGGCCTGCAGGGAGAGGGCAGAGCCATGAGCCCTGGAGGGGGACTGCAGCCATGTGGCAGCTGTAAACATGGGGAGTGCAAAGGGCTGGTCACCTCACCCTGCAGGACCCCGTCACAGAGGGCCCTGGCCGGAAGGGGAGGTGGGAAGATGGACCCACTCAGTCTCATGGAACCAGAAAGATAGAGCTGGGGATCATCAACTCTAGAGCCTGTCATGGGCTAAACTGTGTCCCCCAAAAGAGGGGGGGACTGTGTCCCCTACTTCCCAACCCTGGCACCTGGAAATGAGACCTTAACTGGCACCTGGGTGTTGGCAGACGTAATTAGCTAAGAGGAGTCACCGTTGGTTAGGATGGGTTCTGATCCACGATGACCCAATAGGGACTGGACACGAGGTGGAGATGCCCAGAGCGAGGCTGTGCGGGTGCGCAGGCAGAGGCGGGGGTCCATCTCCAAGCCAGGGAGCGCCAAGGATCGCCAGCCCCTCCCGAGGCTGCGGGGAGAGAGGAGACCCTGCCCACACCTGCTTCTGGGCCTGTGACCTCCTGAGCCAGAGAATCCGTTTCTATGGGAGCTGCCGGGTGTGTGGTTACGGAGCCTTAGGAGATGCACACGCCTGGGCTCAGAGATAAAGAGCCCCCGGGGAATCCAGGCCCAGGCTCAGGCTGGAGGCAGGCCGTGAGTGTGGGCGCTCCGGCCACACTGCGGGGGCCAGACCCACGTCCCTCCAGGGTCCCAGTGACGCAGGAGGGGTTTCCACCCTCCACGGGGCCGTGGGAAGACTGCAGAGACTTGGAGCAGCCAGCGGGCCCCGGAGCCTGCTCACCGTCCCTTCTTTGTGCTGATAGGATGGCTCACCCACGTGGCCAGCCCATGGTCACTAACCCTAATTCTTTGCTAAGCGACCCTACCCTTTCAGTCCTCCCATCACTTACTGCTCTGTGATCATTGATATTTTTGCCTGTTCAGGGGTTTTGAATCACCTGTTTTCCTTCTTCTCCCGGGGGATAAGATAGCATTTCATCTTTCTAGGCACCCAAATGCCAAAGTCGCCGCTTTCTCTCTCAGCCAGCATGTTGGAGTGATCAGCACCTCATGCCTCGGTCCCCGTTGCAGACACTGTTATTGGTTGTCAGGTTCATCCCAACCGACACCGGTACAGTGGGGTGAGCTTGGGAGCCCAGGGAGGAGGCGAAGCTGGGGGCAGAGGTCCGAGGCAGGCTCAGCCTCTGGACCAGGGACGGGACTGCGCTTGAGGCTGCTTGCTGGGAAAACGGGCAACGCGAGCACAAAGCCACGCGGCCCGGTCTCGTCTGGAAACAGTGGCTCTGACCCCACAGACTTTCCTACCTTGTGAGGCCGAGTCCACACACGCCCAATACACAGACATCATGACATCCCCCAATTAAACACCAGGAAGGCAGTGAGCAGGTGACTGGCCCCTGTCTTTCTCGACATCCCTAAGGTGTTCACAGACAAGGGCACACCTATGGAGCAGACATTCATTTATTGTTAGTCTTTTGTTTCACAGAAATTGAGAAGGACGGCTTCTCCAATGAAGGCCCCACCCTCATGACCACATTTAACCTGAGTCAATTCCTTAAAGGCCCAGCTCCAAAAGCAGCATGCTTTGTGTAACGACTGCTGCCAACACGTGTGACTTGCCTCCCCCTGTGCAAGAAGCTGACCACACGTCACACCATATTCAAAAGTCACATTCCTTACAGAGTCAATGTTTAAACATAAAAGCACAAACTGTCGGCAGAGAATTCAGACAACTATTAGTAAACCAGGAGGAGACGCCCACAGCCATTGCAAAAAGAGACCGCCTGTCTGTCCGTGTGGCACAAGGGGCAGGCCCCAGGCTCCCTACCCAGGAGCACCCATGTGCAGCATGTAGGTCACCACAGCTCCTGTCCCCACACACGGGCCTGTGAAGCAGTGAGAGCACGCAGACCACCAGCAGAAAACGGTGAAGCATCCATTGCCGCAGGAAATCTAAGTGAGCACGTGCTTGTGAAGATGTGCCTGACGTCATAGGGCCCAGTGAAGGGCAAGTATGACGAGAACGACAGACCGCTTCTCATTCATGTGCTTTCCATAAGGCCAAGAGCAACGTGTGCAGCCCTGCAGAGGATGCAAGGAGCTTTTGCCCGTCACCGGCAGCCTCTGGAGTAAGTAACCTGGTGGCGTGGATTTAAGTGTGAACATCCATGCCCCTGACCCCTGCCCTCAGGGAAACTGTCCTATAGAAATCAAACTAGCAATCCATGAGGCGCATGATCAAGGAGGCTTGCTGCAACATCTCCCTGCAGAGGCAGCAAACGGAAAAACCGGCCCGCCATGGTATATTTTCAGTAAATAAGATGTCTTAGTCAGCTCAGGCTGCCATAACAGAGCACCACAGACACCACAGACACAGAACCACAGACACAGAACCACAGACATAGAACCACAGACACAGAACCACAGACACAGAACCGCAGACACAGAACCACAGACACCACAGACACAGAACCACAGACACAGAACCACAGACAGAGAACCACAGACAGACAGCACAGACTGATGGGCTTAAACATTAGACATGCATTTCTCGAAGCTCCAGGGCTGGCAGACTTAGTTCCTGGTGAGAACCATCTTCTTGCTGTGACCTTACATAGCTAGAAAGAGGGCTCTAGTGTCTCTCCCTCTTCTTATAAGGACACAGTCCTACAGGATGAAGGCCCCACCCTCATGGCCTCATTTAACGGGGATCAGTTCCTTAAATGCCCAGCTCCAATAGTCACGTGGGGTTAGGACTTCAACCTATGAATGGGAGTGTGGGCACACAACTCAGCCTGTAGCCTGAAGAAAGCATTTGAACGCGGCATTTAAGTTTGCTTGACATTCTCAGGTCCTTCAGAGGAACCATATAGCATGATTTTATTATGATTTTTAAAAGTAGATACTTTTTTACTTATTGACTGATGAGAGAGAGAGAGAGAGAGAGAGAGAGAGAAGGGGGGAGAGGAGAGAGAGGTTTGCTGTTCCACTTATTGAGGCACTCATTGGTTGATTCTTGTATGTGCCCTGACCAAGTCTTGTATGTGCCCTGACCAAGGACTGAACCTGCAGCCTTGGCATATCAGGCTCTAACCAACTGAGGTACCCAGTCAGGGACAAAAATCCAGAAACTAAAAAAAAAATTAGGAGAGCGTGTGTTTACACAAGTCAGAGCAGCCTGGAGGGAGCTGGGGAAGATGTGCTCTGATCACCTTCTGAGGGGCTGGCAATGGAGCAGGGTGAGGGGAAGAATGGATGCAAACTTTTCTCTGTATGTTTATAGTTAAAATCACCATATTACTTTGGTAATTTAAAGTTTTTGACAAAGGGAAATTTTGAAAATGCAAGGTAGAGCCATCAACCACATGTGTGTCCCTTAGCCTGCCCTACATCCCTCCCCGGGCTCTGCTTAAAGCCCATTGGGGCTCCGGACCCCTGTGAGCCCACAGTCTGGAGATCCCAGGGGCCCCGGGGGCCAGCCTCTGGGCCGCAGCACCCAACTGGTTTCATCAAGAACTCGGCTCCTTCCTTGAAGCGTGGGGGACACCTGAGAGCTGTCTGGCAAGTAGACGTTCTTCCTGAGGGAACCCAGTCGGCCTCTCACACCTGAGCGACACCCCTGAGCCTGCATTTCACCTGGGAAGGAGGGCAGGGCACCCCGACGGCCCAACCCGGACACTGGAGTGGCCGGAGCGGCCGCTTCCCTCCGATGGCTCCGGGAGGCTCTGGAGGAAGGTGAGGGAAGGGCCCCAGGAGTCTAGTTACTCTTTCAGTGGGCAGGAGGGCAAGGCCTCCTTCGTGTCAACATCTCCATGAGCGAGCAGGAGTCTCCCGCGGGGAGCTTCGTCCTCGCCAATGTTTCCTTGCATTGCTTTGGGCTCCTCTTGGCCTGTGGCCCCCGGGGGGCCAGGGGTGGGGCCACCAGGCAGTTCTCAGCCAGTGGCGCACGCGGCTCTGACGGGAGCTCTGTCAGGCGTGTCTCCGTGGCACACTAAGCTCCGCTGGTGGGGAGTCCGCTGCTGTCACCAGCCTGAAGGTCACGGAATCCAAATGAAGGGAGGGTCAAGTCCAGCACTCGACCATCATGAATCAGACCCCCCCCCCCC
>NW_005871490.1:606521-623251 GCF_000147115.1 Myotis lucifugus
CCTGAAGAAGGTGACGTTCCTTCCTTCCACCGAGGACTATGCAATGGCCACATATCTCAAAGCACGTGCCGCCTGGTCCTTTAAAATGTCAAAGGTTGTCTGAGGAGGACACCTGTGCCCAGAGGTGAGTCCCAGGCCCCCTGGGAGACCCAAGGAGGGGCTGTCACAGCTCAGAGGCGATGGCCGGGCACGGGGTGGGCCCAGAGTGGCCAGTCTCTGGATCTTCAAGAAAAACCAGAAACACAACCCTTTGTAGGAAATCTGATGCCTAATTTTGGCTCCTGGTTTTGCTCAGTTTGGTTTTTCCTTCTGTGGGCGGAATTGCCGGGACCTCCCATCTGCCACCTGCAGGACCCTCATGGGCCCCGTGCTCCGCCCTGCTTCCCGGGCGGCCACAGCAGGTACCGCACATGGCGGCTTCAAACCACAGACACGCGTGGTCTCACAGGTCGGGAGCCCAGACTCGGACCCCGAGGTGTCGGCAGGCACGCTCTCTCTGAAGGCTCATGGGAGGGTCCTTCCTGGCCTGGCTCTGGGCATCTGGTGGCTCCTGGCCATCCCTGTGTCCTGGCTTGTCATGGCCCATCTCCCTGTTGTGTCCCTGAGTCTGTGGGCCTGTGTGTGGGTGACAGTCACTGGATTAGGGCCACCTTCGTCTAAGATGACCTCATCTTAATTAAAACATCTGCGAAGATCCTATTTCCAAAGGACACATACTCTGACATGAGTTTTGGGGGCACCATTCAACCCAGTGCACCACCTCCCCAGATTTCATGTCCTGGGGCCTGGCAGATCTGATGTCAGTCGAGGTCCAAAACTGGCAGCGACGACTTTCAGTCTGAAGATAGCAACTCTGGCACATGATTCTCTGTAGACCTCCAGCCACAGCTGTCTCCACACGCTGCCACTCGGGTCTGAGCGAACGAGAGCCCTGATTTCCAAAAAACTGCCTCCCGACCTCTCACGAGCTATGTCCAGGTCAAGTGCAGCAGGTCTCAGTGTCCTTGGCTGATAAGCCCTGTGCAGACCCCCCACGGGCCCTCAGCTGCACATGCCCGCCTGCAGGTCTCTGATTGCAGGGGCTGCAAACCTGTGAGCAGTGAGGGTCTATTCGTTAATGGGCTTTTCACTTTCAAAAAGAAAAAATGGGGTTATACTGTGCCAAAGCTCTTGACCTTTAATCTTCTGCCTTCTGCGTTCAATGTTTCCTATTATTTTTATTGATTTGAGGGAGAGAGGGAGTGAGAGAGAGAGAAAAGGGAGACAGAGAGAGAAACATGGATTTGTTGTTCCGTCTCTTGATGCATCATTGATTGATACTTGCATGTGCTCTGACCTGAGATCAAACCAGAAACATGGCGTATCAGGATGATGCTCTAACAAACCGAGCTACCTGGCCAGGGCCAGTGTTTATTTTTTAAAGTAGAAATTCAAGGACTCTTGCCCATAGGTGGCCTTAGTGCTTCCTAATAAACTAAACTAAATTCCAATAACTTCTTTCCCTCAAAATCGTGTGAACTCATCGTGTAGGTAATTAGCCAGTCATGACATTTACATTTGGGAGGTTTAGATAACATTTAGGAGGTTAAAAAGGTGTTTGGACCCTACAAAGGGCCTCAGATCTTGGGCCTCACTTGGCCAAGCACACAGCCCAATGTGGGTGTGCTGGCGCCTCCCCACGGGCCGCACTGTCAGGCTGCCTCCACCCTCCTCCTCATCTGGCCTCTGTGCTTTAGACTAGGCCAGTTCCTTGTCCGAGGAAGGGGTGCACTCATTCAGAGACGGGAAGGTTCCTTATTTGTGTTTCTGTGTCCTGAGAGCTGCTACAGAGCCTTGAGGATCTGAGCCAGCGAGCAGATGGCAGCAGAGAGTCCAGGCGGACGGCAGGCGGAGGGGTGACGGCTGCAGGGACGGGGTTCCAGGAGACACCTCGAAAGCGGGGAAAGAGGGTCCTGCCTACTCGCTCCTTGGGGGTCACAGCCTAGGCTGTCCGGGGCCTCGCTGTCGGGGTGTGTTTTGCGCGAGAACCAGGTGGGCATGGAGTCCGAGGACAGCTTGAGCAAACCGAATGGGCCACGTGTCAACGCCTGCTCAGAAGGACACACAGGCCTTCGCTCAGATCAACACCGCAGGGGTCGCCTCAGGAAAATGAGACTGAAATTTGGAGAAGGACAAAAACTTGGTCCTGAAAGTTCTGCCTGGTTATTTTTCTTAGAGCTGATTTGTAACAAAGAAAGTTTCACCTGTTCGGTTGCAGAAGCAAGTTATATTCATGGACAGGCCTGAGGGCTGGTTCTCTCTCTGGTCGTTTTCTTTTTATTTTACTTATTTTGTATTTTTAATCCTCACCCGAGGATATTTTTTCATGGATTTTTAGAGAGAGTGGAAGAGAGAGGGAAAGACAGAGAGAAACACATCAATTGGTTGCCTCTTGCACGTGCCCCAACCAGGGCCTGGGCTGGGGAGGAGCCTGCAATGAAGGTACATGCCCTTGACTGGAATCAAACCTGGGACCATTCGGTCCGCAGGCCAATGCTCCATCCACTGCGCCACACCAGCCAGGGCTCTTCCTCTTTAAATTGTTCTTTGAAAGTACGTCCTCCCTGTTGGAACCAGGCCTTTGTGTGCCGTTGCTGTATTGTGTCACTTACCTTCTCCTCCTAAAAGTGCTGCTGGGAATTTTTCTTAAATCCAGCTGAAGAGGATTTGCATTTTAAAAAACCCACAGTATCTCTACAGAATGACTCCTTCCCACAAAATGGGGCTTTTGCCAGCCCTGCGGTGTCTCTGGGTCTGACACAGGCGTTGCCAGGCCCTCTGGCACCTGGAGGCCTTGGAGCAGCTTAAAAACAAAGTTCACCTCAGGAATCAGAGGGAAAATTCATTTCCTCCCATAGTGCCCGCCTCTGTCTACAGTCAGAAAACAAAACACACTAGTATCTCCTTTATATCTCAATAACCGCCCCAAATCCTCAACTGGCTCTCCGTTCCCGCTCGCTCACTTCCAGATAAAGGACAGCGGGACCCTCTGGGGACCTGGTGCTGCCCTTAGAGGGACTAAGAATAAACCGCGCAGAATCGCACGGCACACACCACGCACAGTGACTGCAGAAACAGGGGTCCAGGCCCTGCCTGGCAGCAGACACCCCCAAACCCGCTAAGCCCCAGGCAGCCTCCCGTCCGCCCCCCAGAACCTTACATGCTTTTATTCAGCACATAAATGAGCTGCTCTCTGGTCAATCCTGGGACATGCCTCAGTCAGGGAGGGAGGGAAGCGCTGGCACTGTTTCCAAACGGGTTCGCTTCATTTTTAAGTGTCTGCCGGGTGAGGGGTGGTGAGGCTGCAGACCACCCCACTCACAGCTGGGCGGAGAGAGGCCCAGGCATGCGAACCAGACGAGGACGGGGACCCTCACCCGTGTCTTCAGGACCCACAGCTCGCTCCTTGTCAGGGAGGTGAGAGTTTCCGTGTCAATCGTTAAGGAAACCTGAGCACCTCTGACCACAGCCGCCTTTACTGGGGCATCGGGGAATCGTCCAAGCAGCGACCTACTCCCAGGCAGTCCGTCCTTCGGGCCTCCAGCCAATGGACACACTTTCCGGCTTTGCTCTTTTTCCATTGTTGCACCACCACCAGGAGGATTAAGAATAATCTTCCCTTTTAATTTTGCTCACCCCTCCACCCACATCCCCTGGGGACCACATGAATGTTTAATCCCTGTGGTTTGGGGTGGGGGAGAGGTTTAACCCCTTGTGGAGGCACCCCACCAGAGCTGGAGCCCTGGGGGAAAGGTCCCCCTGCTGGCCCCGCCCGGAACAGCACTGGGCCCCACGTGGACCTTCCATGTGAGGGCCACCAGGGCCGCAGGCAGCCAGTGGCAACAGTTAGCAGGAGAAGCACCTGTCCCTGGGGTCACAAACAGTTCCCTGATCACCTGTGTGCTCACATGCATGAACACACACGCACGCACACACACAGCATGCAAACTCTTGCTTCTGTCCCCAGCTTTGCATTTTCACCCTGGCTTCTCTGGAGCCTCTCAGGCTGAGAAGGAAGAGGAGTTGGCTGCAGGGGCCGCTCAGCTTGGCCTGTGACCCCTCACCAGCCCTGGCCAGGCCCTGGCATTCAGAGTCATCCCCTGGGGCGAGGGGCTGGCCCAGGACTGGAGAGTGGTGGGTGGGGCCCAGCCTCAGGTGAAGGAGAGCCCAGCAGTCCTGCATCCGTTTGCGACTCTGCCAGCCCCTGGGGGTCTCTGAGTGCCTGTGGGGCTCCCCCGGCTTCCTGACCTGCCCTGGGCCCCACGGCCAGGATGCACAGGAGAGACACGTGGAGGGGATCTGGGCCAGCGATTTCTCAGCAGGCTATAGTGCTGCTGACGGCAGAGTATGTCGAGGGGAGAAAAGAGAGAGAGAGAGATAGAGAGAGAGAGAGGAGACAGCAGTGGGCACAGCCTGTGTCAGGGCAGGAGGGCTGTGCAGAAGCCTGTAGGCCCAGGGTGCTTCTGAGAGCAGAACAACGGAATCCACGTGCTGATTGGAGGACACATGGGCCCCTTGGATGTCTGTCCCCACACCCACTGGTGTCCTCCCAAGCCCACGTGCCTGGGGGCCCCAGCAGCCGGAGCAGCTGCCGCTGCACAGGGCGGCTTTCTCCCTGCTGGTCCTCTGGCCCCTCCAATCTTCTCACCAGGCAAGACCTGGCCCAGAGCAGCGGGTCACATGTCCCTTCTGTCCACCCTGCCCTCCAGGACCTGCCCCAGCACACGACCGTCACAAGTAAATGGCCCCGCACGGACACAGGAGGGCAGCTCTGAGGGCCTGCTGTGTGGATGAGTGTTCCTCCATCCCCAAGGACACAAGCAGAAATGGGCGGGAAGATGTGTTGTCCCCTCTGGCCGGCTGTGTCCCTGGGTCACAGGAAATGCCCCTGGCCTCGAAGGCCTCTCCCGCCGCTGGGCAGCTGTCCAAAGCCTGCATTTCTTTGTCTTGTGACCACCACGTGGAGCACACACATCGGGAGCTCACAGCAGAAGGACAGAGATGCCTCAAGATCAACTCCACAGGCGCCCGCCGGCCCCCGGCCAAGACAGGCAGTGGACGGCCCTGCCTGCCCGCTGCCACCCCTGTGTCTCCAGTTTGGCCGAGCACCTGCTGGCCCACAAACACCAGGCCACAGGGTTTGAATCACAGCAGGGCAGGGTTTCTGAGTCGGCAGAAGCCAGACATCCCAGTCCCTTCCTGGGGAAGATCCTGGGTCCTTTAAAGAATAGGGGTCGTGGAGGCCACTCTGCTGTGACTTAGCCAGAGGCAGCCTGACCCCAAAGCCACACAGAGGATGGAGGGCCCAGGCCCGCACCAGTCCAGCCTCCATGTGGCTGTCCATTTAACCGGCTCTGCATGTTCTCATCGGAAAATGGGCATCATATTCTCTTGGCCAGTCCCCATCAGGACTGGAAGCTATCTATATACTAGTGTATAAAAGGCTAATATGCTAAGTGTCCAACCATCCAACCGGTCCCTAAGATGCACACTGACCAGCAGGGCCAGATGCTCAGTGCAGGAGCTGCTGAGCTGCAGTGACTTAGCAGCGGTGGTTCTTGGCTGACACACCCCGAAACCAGAGAGGAGGGAGCCCGATTCTTTGCTGGGCTGTGTGATTCCACCTTCGGCCGTGGGTTATGTTGTTGCTGGGACACTGTCGGCCCCAAATCTAGTTTACTGCACACTTGCATTTGCATTCCACACCCTGTGCCACAGCAATTTTGCAGCGTGCCCTCTCACACTCCAGGACCCCTCGGGAGATTTTGGAGATCCGGTTTCAGCCTGATCCCCGCAGGCCAGGCTAAGGGACCCCACCTGCCAGAGGGACCCTGCTTACTCCACAGACACCGGGGAGGGACTACAGGAGGTTGGCTCCACAGCGTATCCGGCCTATCTCACCCAGTCCCGCCCCACAGGTCACCTTCTAATTAATTTCCTTTCAATGTGCACGAATCCATGCACCAGGTCATTAGTTTAAAATTTAAAAACAAAACAAAACAAAACATTTTTATTGATTTCAGAGAGGAAGGGAAAGGGAGAGAGAATCGTTGATTGGCTGCCTCCTGCACAGCCCCTACTGGGAATCAAGCCCACAACCCAGGCATGTGCCCTGACTGGGAACTGAACCGTGACCTTCTTGTTCATAGGTCAACGCTCAACCACTGAGCCACGCCAGCCAGATAGAACTGACAGTTATTTAAAGGCTCCCTGTCCTATAGCAGGTTCTTAAGAAAGGACTGCCAGCTTCCCCTTGGGCCTTCCTCAGGAACCTGCATCCCATCCCTCCATCTATGCCTTCCAGTTCCTCTCTTTCGCCCCAATACCCTCTAGAGAGAGACATCTTCCTTCCTCCTGGTCCAGGTGCACGAACATTTGATAGCCCACATTTGAACCTGTTATAATAGCAACACTCCATTCACTTCTGAAGCCACGTTGGCCCTGCCTGACCACGGGGATCCACGGCCCTGCCTGACCACGGGGATCCACGGCCCTGCCTGACCACGGGGATCCACGGCCCTGCCTGACCACGGGGATCCACGGCCCTGCCTGACCATGGGGTACTCCTTCCCTCCTGGTTGCCATTGATATGTGGAGTTCGAAGAGGGTTCTTGCCTCATGAAGGTTGAAGAATAAGCTCTCAGACTAAAAGGCTTCTTTAAAAAATGTGGAAGTTTATTGGAAGCATTAACAAACTTCCCCCAAATGGGAAAAACATGCGCTCGCTCTCTCTCACTCTCTCTCTAACGGGAAAACTCAATCTAAAAAAAATCATCTGTGTCTCTTCGTCTCCGGGTTTATAAAGGCTGCACCTTTTCTGATTGGACCTTTCCTTCATTTAGGACTCCCCTGCTTTCCCCATGTGGTGCCCCCTCCTTCTGCTCCCTATCTTGTAACATCCCTCCATCCTCTGTGAATGTAGACCTTCCCCTTGTAACATCCCTCCATCCTCTGTGAATGTAGACCTTCCCCTTGTAACATCCCTCCATCCTCTGTGAATGTAGACCTTCCCCTTGTAACATCCCTCCATCCTCTGCAAAAGTAAGATAAGCATTCTGGTGACTTGGAGCTATCTCCTTCCCTTCACAGACGCATTCTTCTCCCATGGACCCCCCTTTTCCCTAAAACCGCCTGTCCTATCTCTAAAATTCCTTTCACCGTGACCATGTGAACCTGGTGATCCCTGGATGTAGGAAATGAGGTCTGCAAGGAGCCCATTGGATCTGTACAGCTGTCAGGAGCATCAGCAGCAGTCCGTCCTTGTGTAGAACGTTGGGGACAGTGAGCCCCAGAGAGACCCCTGAGCTCCAGCCTCTTCTGACATGGAGAGGAAGGCCCTCAAACCCTCCTAACTCAGACAAATTAAGACAGCACATCATCGCGCCCGGGCCAGTGTGGCTCAGTCGGTGAGAGCATTGTTCTCATACGCCAAGGTTGTGGGGGGTTTTATTTTATTTTATTGATTTTTTACAGAGAGGAAGGGAGAGGGATAGAGAGTCAGAAACATCGATGAGAGAGAAACATCGATCAGCTGCCTCCTGTACACTCCACACTGGGTATGTGCCCGCAACCAAGGTACATGCTCTTGACTGGAATCAAACCTGGGACCCTTCAGTCCGCAGGCTGACGTTCTATCTAACCAGTCAGGGCAAGGTTGTGGGTTTAATCCCTGGTCAGGGCACATACAAGAGTCAACCCATGGGTGCATGGGTGGGTGGAACAACAAATCGATGTTTCTCTCTCTGCCTTTTTCTCTCTCTCTAAACCAGGGGTCCTCAAACTTTTTAAACAGGGGGGCCAGTTCACTGTCCCTCAGACCGTTGGAGGGCCAGACTATAGTTTAAAAAAAACTATGAACAAATCCTTATGCACACTGCACATATCTTATTTTGAAGTAAAAAAACAAAATGGGAACAAATATAATATTTGTATTTGCATGTGGCCCGCGGGCCGTAGTTTGAGGACCCCCTGCTCTAAACTCAATTGAAACAAAAATTTAAAAAATTTTAAGTGAATCATCAGTCTCCTGTAAGGGGGCCGACCCTCACTCCCGTCCTGTCCGACAGGCAAGATCCCAGAAAGAGTGGAGAAGTAGACAGCCCACCCGAGTGTTTGCTCTCAGACAGGGGCACCGTGCTGGACAGAACAGGCAGAAATCACAGCCACTTCCCGCTTGGCTCCGAGCGAGGCAGCTGACATTGTGGGATACTTTCCCAATGACTGTTGCTCACGGATGACATGGGAATTGGCTTACCGGCTCTGAGTGCTTACCACCTGGGTGCAGAGCAGAGGGATGGGACGGGACCTGAATTCTCAGTGGACCCCTCCCGTTCCTCCTCATTCTCAGACCCCTCCCCCAAGCCTCCTGCCGTCACATGCTGGGTGTGTGTGTAGGGGGGCAGGGGTGTCTCTGAATTATCCCCATGGAGGAAGAACAAGCGCCCGAGTCTGTCCCGGACATGCATCTTTCATCCTGACCCCACAAGAAATCCCTGCAGATCTTGGGGGGAGCCTGAGGGTGGGTGCTCAGCCTCTAAGCATCTCTACGCAGCCCCTGGGCTGCTCTGGGCACCCTGCTGGCCTCGCCCAGGAACCGCGGAAGCCTATTTTCATCCTGATGAACAATAGTGCCGGAATGTCTTCCGACTAGACGAGGCACAAAATTTAGGTGCTGGGAGAGATACTTCAATTTCAAGCCTAAAGATTACTTTGGGTCCCCCAGGACTCAGAAGCAATTTAGAGCTGATACCCTGAACAAGAGAAAGGTTAGAAGATTAAGACCAACTGCTGTTTGGATAAATGGTTGGTAATTGCCCATATCCGCAATTATACACTGACACAGCCTTCCTCCCGCACCTTTCCTTCTCCTGCGCGGGAGGCTGTATTTGGAAGGAGCCCACCTTGATCTTGTGTGGCGCCTTGGTGGCACCGCACCCCGGCTCGCCCAAGGCCCTGTGTGCTGAACAGGGGCAGAGCCTGTTACCTCCAGACGCGGTTCTCGGCCACAGCGTCCAGCCAGCGTCCCTGGGAATCTGACAGCTCTGCACCAGCAAAAAGCATGCAGTGTTCAAAGACAGCCAGATGGGGCTAGTCTTCTCTGTACACCCCTCATACCCTTTGTGTTTCTTTACACCACATATGTCTTACTTTTTCATTTAAAATCTGCTTTTCCAGGCCCTGGCTGGGTAGCTCAGTTGGCTAGAGCGTCGTACAGATACGCCAGGGTTGTGGGTTTGATCCCCAGTCAGGGCACATACAAGAATTAACCAATGAATGCAGAAATAAGTGGAATAACAAATCTCTCTCAAAAGACATTAAAATCCTCTTTTTAAAAAGAATCAAGAGTCCCATGCTCTGTGTCCTTGGAGACCCTGACACCCACTGGGCTGCATCAATTACACCTGAGGAGGCCCTGCCCCCAAAGAGACACTTGTGCTAAATGTAGAATGGCCGGGCCCTCAGAGCTCAGCTCTGTGAGCCACATGGCAGATCCTGCCCCTTCGCCCAGGCCCCCCAGTAAGAAGAGAAGCGATGCCTGTTTGCTCAGCGGGAAGCTGACCTGGGACTTGCTGCCTCTGCCTGGACTGTGGGTGAGGACCATGGGTGTGGCAGGCGTGCACTCGGCCTGTCTCCCCCAGTGTGGCGCTGCAGACCCCTTTGTTAGAACAGCAAAGCCCTGAAGTGCCCAGAATCTGAACTCAGAACTGCTGACCGACCCTGGCGTCAGTGCTGCTTCTTCATTATACACAGAACGGCCAGCTGGTGGCTCACCAAAACCCAGGGTGGGGGTACGCTGTGGCCACCTCCGCCTGCCAGGGGTGTGTGCACCCACAGTGTGTCCACAGAGGTCTGTGGCCTGAACCACCTTTTAGCACCTGGGGCCGGACAAGCCCGGCGCTGTCCAGATTCCGCCCCCTACTGGCCGGGTGACACCGGTCAGTGTGCGCTGTCCTTGGTCACTGTGATTACCCACCCGAGATGGAACCAGGTCCCCGGGCCCCCAGGAAAGCAGCCTGTCTCTCTACTGTCACCGCCAGCAGGAAGGTGTGTCTGCCCAGGCATCGAGGTCCGGGCCCTTCCCTGGGACAGCTGTGAGCCGGCCGAGCGGCCGCCGGGGCATGAGCAGGGACAGGAGGGGGCTGCGCTGGTCACCTGGCTGCAGGTGCTGCGGCCGCGGGTCATTTCTTCCAGCCGCTCGATGGGACTTCTGTCCTCATTCAGGGAGGGTGAGTGTGAAGCCCCCAGAACGTGCCGCAGCTGCTTAGCCGGTTCCTTCCGGCCCCGCTGGACCAGTGCAGGGCCTCGGGGTCCCGGCCCGACCTGGTGGCCTCCGGGGAGCCTGCCCCGGCAGACCCTGGCCAGGCTGGGTGCCCTGAGCTCTCTGAAGCTGCTCTGGGGCTCCCAGCAGCGCAGTCCCCAGTTCCGGCAGCACCCAGACAGGCCGAGGAAAGGCGGGCTCCTTGAGGAGGCTCCCCTGCAGTGTCTGCACTGAGGGCGGCGCCCCCCAGGTCTCCCACCTCCGCTGGTGGGTGCAGTGGTGTCGGGGGCTTCTGTCCTCTGGGCCAGCTGCCCCGGGTCCCAGACCCCAGGGCAGAGAGGGGCCACACTCCCTGGCCCAGCAAAGCATTGCAGGTAAGAAGGTGGCCCCACCCACAGGAAGGCGGCTTCCAGGACAGGCTGGGAGGGGCTGGGCCTGCTGCACCCTGACCTCCCCATAGAGAGGGAGGGTGGGGGTGCATCTTGATGAGAAAAGATCATTTTAAATTTCCGCCCCAGGTCACAGAACAAGTTAACGGAGTCACATCAGCGACCCGGGCCTCCAGATTTCCAGTCCGGCATTAATTTAAATGTTAATCTGAAATCTTCAGTCACAGGAGTTTCGAGTTTATTAGAGGAGGCAGAGGAGTGGAGCCTCCTGAGGGATTGGGGGGGCGGGGGCGGGTCATGTTGCCTGCCAGAGGGCGAGCCCTCCTCCCCGCTGGGCCGCCAACCTCTGCCGCCTGCCTCCTCCCTTACCTCTCTGTCTCGCTCTGCCTTGCTCTGTCTCCCTCTAACTGTGTGTGTGTGTGTGTGTGTGTGTGTGTGTGTGTGTGTGTGTGTGTGTGTCTGTGAGGGTTTGAAATGGGAAGGAGATGACAGTGAGATCACAGAAGACTGGGTGGTCCCTGGGGGCTGTCTCAAAGTGGTTCACAAAGGAGGCTGTGTGTCTCTTCCCAGCCCCGCCCTTAGCGACATCACACAGGTGCCCAAACCCAGCATGGTGCATGGATTTGCACAAATACTTCGAATCAGGCATCCCCCCACCACCCCTGCTCTGCACCTGCCCGAGAGGCTGGTGAAGGAGCCAGGGTGTGACCACCTGCTGTCCTCAAGGGGACGATGAGCAGGGACAGGAAGTCACGGAAGGAGAAGTCACAGGCCAGACCCTCAGGGAGGCAGCAGCTGGCCGAGGGTCAGTGTGCTCATTGATGTGAACGGGAACCGTGTGGTGTAGAAATCTCACGCACTGGCAGCCCTCCGGCCACAAGCACAGGTGACTGTCCACCAGACTCACCTGGCATCTGCTAAGACACAGAGCCGGGCCCCAGCCTTGGAGCTCTTGAGCAGAGGGCCAGGGCTTGGAGGAGCACCTGCAGAGAAGTCAGTGAATTCAAGAGCTCCTGGGAGATAAATCCACAGGAGTGGTGATGACTGGGTCACAGGTGGGGGCAGACCCTGCAGCCCAACCACCATTTCTGTCCCACTTTCTTGGCTGCATTGGCAGCGACCTGTGCCTGAACACTGGCTCCTTCCCAGCTCATCCGACCACAGTCACTGGACACAGGGCATGGGTTGTAGTTCTGGCCAATGAGACATGAGGCTTTCTCCCCTTACACAAAACTGACCTGTAGGGCCATTCCTGCTGCACAGTGCCACCTGCAGGAGGCATCTGGGAGTGTGGCAGCCACCCTGGCACCACCAGGAGTCAGCCTGAGGCTCAGCCAGCAATGGCGGGCAGGGAATGGAGGACCTGGGTCTCTGAGGGCAGTGTCTTCTCATAGTGGTTTATCCATTTTCTCCTCATTGTTGGAGCCACTCTGAGTCAGAGATGGTGCCACTGGCTTCCTGAGCGTATCGGCTCCAGCGATGGATTCATTTCCCGGGGCTGCATAAGGCAAGACCACGGAGGGGCGGCTTCGAAGCCGGGAGTGACTTCCTCACAATTCTTGAGGCTGAAGTCCAAGATCAAGGCCTTGGCCGGGTTGGCTTCATCCTGAGGCCTCTCCCTGCCATGGTGTGTTGCCTCTCCTCCCTGCGTCCTCGCATGGTCGTCCCTCTGTGTGTGCACATGTCTGGGTCTAAATGTCCTCTTATATGAAGAGCAGTCATATTGGATTGTGCATTATTGATTATAATTCATTGGTTATTGATGACAGCCCTAATCCTCATTAGGGTTAGGGTCCCTAAAGCCCCTTTTTAACTTAATTCTCTGTTTAAAGACCTTATCCCCAAATGTAATTACATTCTGAGGTCTGACGGGGCAGGGCTTCAGCGTGTGACTGGGGGAGTACAGTTCATTTCCACATGGCAGCACGCCCACAGCCGCAGCCTCGGGTGGGAAGGGCAGCACCTCGGGCCTCGGCCCCGGGTGTCCTTCGCAAGCTCTTGGCTCTCCCCACACAGTTGTGAGATGTCGGCTGTGGTTCTCAGCTTCAGCTCCTCAGACTCCCACACCCACAGCCACAGATGAGCGTCCCCTCACCGCCCACCTCTGTTCGTAGGGGGCAGGGCCTCAGGTGCCCCAGGCAGACTTCCTCCCACTCTTATTGGCCAGAACTGTCTGATGGCCTGGCCAACCAGTCACCCGCAAGGAAATGAAATTACTATGTTTAGCTTAGACCCGTTGAGACCCCCCTCTAGGGCTAGAAAGGGCACAACCTGTCGTAGAAAGCACGCGGCCACTCTATGGTTGGGCAAAATCAGAGTTCTGTTAGCAAGGACGTGCTGGCGACACCCCAGGAAATGCCCTGCTCCAAGCTAATCTGCACATTCAGGGAGGCGGTGGGGTGGGGGGGAGGCTGGGAAGAGGAGGCCCACCAGCTGGTGCTGAGACAAAGCCCAGCCCGGAGGCTCTGCAAATACCCAAATCCCGCCGACCATGCATCCCCTCCCCAGCCCATCACCACGGCAACTCATCGCGCCAGCGACTCCCCATCGAGTTTTAACCCAAATTACATTTTCCAGGTCTAAATTCAGAGTCACTGTGAGAAGAAGAACTCATTTTAACAACCTGGAGATGCTCCGGATGGGAGGCAAGGCGGAGAAATGGATGGCAGGAAGAGAAATCTTATAAACAATCGTTTTTAATTGAACAGGCAAACCCTGGTTGCTCAGCACCCGGACGCCAGGTGTTTTCCTTCTGTATCCTTTTAGCAAGGAGAAGCGGCCTTGTTTTCCAAGAATATTCTATTCATCTCCAGTCCACTCAGCCATCCTTGGTGTTCAAGATAATAATGGCCTCTCGTCTCCAAGGGAGGAGATAATGAGTCCCAGCAAGTGCTGTTGGCTCTCGGAGAAGTGTGGGCGCACACGCAGTGGAAGGTTTCTGGTACCAACAACAAAAGGCCTGGGGTGGGCCTCCAGGTAATCGGGAATCCAACGCACCCTTTAAACCTCACTGGGCGTCTCTGTGCACTCAGGTAATTCTCATCTGACCATTCTGAACGTTTTTATTCTGTTTCTTAAATATTAACTTTCTCTTTGGTAAGACTTGGTAATGTTAGGAAAATCCTGGGAAAAGCATAAAACAGTCTACACATCACTTACCTGTTCTCACAGGCACAGGGCAGACCTTTTTAGTGAGTCCCTAACAGTTCAAACCACCGTAATTTTTTAAAAAATTTATTAGAGAGAGAGGGAGGGAGGGAGAAGGAGAGAGATATTTGTTGTTCCACTTATTAATGCATTCTTTGGTTGATTCTTTTTATCTGACCAGGGATGGAACTTCCAACCTTTGGCATATCAGGATGACACTCTAACCAACTGAGCCACCCAATTTGATTAATGTTAAGGAGGAACCCACGAGGCCGAAAGCGGTAAAGAATTATAAACGTACTAGAGGCCCGGTGCACAAAAATCTGTGCACTCGGGGAGGTCCCTCAGCCCGGCCTGTGCCCTCTTGCAGTCTGGGACCCCTCGGGGGATGACCACCTGCTGGCTTAGGCCCGCTCCCCGGGGAATTGGGCCTAAGATGGCAATCAGACATCCCTCTGGCAGCCCGGCAGCCCTCGGGGGATGTCCACTTGCCAGCGGGGAGCAGGCCTAAACTGCAGTCGGACATCCTTAGCGCTGCTGAGTAGGCAGGAGAGGCTCCCACCACCACCACTGTGCTGGCAGCCATCAGCCTGGCTTGTGGCTGAGCAGAGCTCCCCCATGTGGGAGCGCACTGACCACCAGAGGGCAGCTCCTGCATTGAGCGTCTGCCTCCTGGTGGTCAGTGTGTGTCATAGTGACCAGTCATTCCCAGTCCTGCTGCTATTAGGGTCAGTTTGCATATTACCCTTTTACTATATAGGATAGAGGCCTGGTGCATGGGTGGGGGCCGGCTGGTTTGCCCTGAAGGGTGTCCCGGATCAGGGTGGGGGTCCCGCTTGGGTGCCTGGCCAGCCTGGATGAGGGGCTGATGGCTGTTTGCAGCTGGTCACACCCCCTTCAGGGTGGGGGTCCCCACTGGGGTGCCTGGCCAGTCTGGGTGAGGGGCTGAGGGCCGTTTTCAGGCTGGCGGGTGACTGAAGCTCCCAACCTCTCCTTTTTTCTTTTTATTCTGGGATTTATTTACCTTCTATGGCTATCACTGGAACTGAGAGCCGGCTTTAGCTCTGAGGCTCGGCTCCAGCTCTGAGACCTCGGCTGCTGAAAGCAGGTATCTGGGTTTGTTTGGCTTCTATAATTGAAATACTGTTGCAGCTCCAGCTCTGAGGCCCGGCTGGCTGAAAGCAGGTTTCTGGGGTTTGTTTAGCTTCTATAATTGCAACATTGTTTCTTAGAGTGCAGCTCAGAGGCCGGCAGCAGCAGGTGGGGAACCTTGGCTTCCTTCATCACTGTAGCAAGCAAGCCTCCTGTTTGCTTCAGCTGCCTGGCTGCCGGCCGCCATCTTGGTTGGCAGTTAATTTGCATATCGCCCTGATTAGCCAATGGGAAGCATGTTGGAGGTACGGTTAATTACCATGTTTGTCTATTATTAGATAGGATTAGGACATTTGGAAACCACATGGGCTGAGCCCCAAAATGGCGCCAGCGCCCAGGCACTGGGGAGTCAGAGCTTTTAAAGGACTCTAGGTGGGCTCTTTTGGCGGGGAATTCTCTGGGCAGATCCGAATCCTGGGCAAGTTCAGAGGGGAAAGTTACTGGTCTTAGCAAGTGGAATGTGGTCTAAGTGAAAGGGAATGTCGGTTTCAAAATGATCTAAAGGTCAGTTTTCCAGGGGAGGGAGTATCAATTCAATTATTTGAACAGACCTAACATTCCAGCCTGTTTGTTTTATGGAATAGGGAGGGAGGTCATTTCTTCCATAGTTACTTCCTGCTGAGAGGGGACGTGGAGATCACAGGGGGATGGACTTTGGTTGTACTGGCTGGAACACTATGGATTCCTCCTGGTTGGAGCGAGGGGTTGCAGCAGCATGATTTCCTGAGAGACTGGTAGGTGAAGGCTCGAGAGTGGTTCTGAAAGAAAGATGAAAAATGATGCAGAATACCTGGGCCAAAAACAAGGATGAGGAATAGGAATGTTAATAGTCCTATCAAGGGAAGTAGATACCAATTTATATTTTTTATACAGTAGTCCTATAAATTTGATTGACATTTCTAATCTCTGCATCCCTTTCTGTTAATTTTTGGGTGGCATCCCTGACCAGGCCAGACTGACTGACATAAAAACAACATTCTTCCTCTAGAAAGAAGCATAGGCACCGCCCCCCTCCCCCCCGCCTTCTTCTTATTTAGGAGGTCTAGTCCTCTCCAATTTTGGAGGGTGAAGCCACTAGTGAGTCTATCTGATCCTGAATTTGAACTAAACTTTTGGCAATGTCATCTAGGCTCTCTTGTAGGTCCTGAGACAGGATTTCAAAGTATGATAGAGCAGTGGTTAAGGCCCCAATGCCTGCTGGGATACTGAGGGTCTGAAGAGAGGAGTTATCTGGACTGCCCTTTTGTGTTGGATGTGATGGGTTATGGGGATAGGTAATGACTGGTTATTGGGGGTCTATGTCTACATTGGGTGAGAGATAGACTAGAGCAGTGGTCGGCAAACTGCAGCTCATGAGCCACATGCGGCTCTTTGGCCCCTTGAGTGTGGCCTCGAAATTTCAATCTCACTGTACATGTGCGCCCGCACGTGGTATTTTGTGGAAGAGCCACATTCAAGGGGCCGCAGTTTGCCGACCACTGGACTAGAGTACAGGTTCCTGTCCAGTTGATAGTTCCTGTTTTGAGTAGAACTGGACAGGAACCTGTTTTGAGTAGAACTCCGTCTTTTATATAAAACTAGGGGCCCAGTGCACAAATTCGTGCACCTTGAAAGGAACTGTGGGTCACAAGGCTGCGGTAGGCACAGGGGTGGGTCTTGGCTCATCCTCCGCGCCCCCGTCCAGCCCCTCCCATCACCGCCCCTGGTCCCCTGTCTGCTGGCAGCCCCGCTCCCGCTGCTGACAC
>NW_005871490.1:625777-640482 GCF_000147115.1 Myotis lucifugus
CTCTGTGCCTCACCCCCCTGTGCCTCACCCCCTCCCCCGCCTACAACTGGCACAGCTACACTCAGACCTGAGATCAGCCTCCTGACTCCCTCCCACTCCTCGGTGACCCTGGAACTCACCCGGCTGCCAGGCCCTGCACCTGCTGCTCTAACTCACCCATAAGTAAGAGGTCTGAGGAGCCCCCATATACATCTACTTAAAACTTCACACACACGCCTCCAGCTCTCGATCCATGGCTCCAGCTCAGTGCTCCCTCGGCCCCTGGCTCGCCCCTTCTTCATGGGCTCCCGGCCCGCCTTCCCTTCCCAGCCCTCTGCCCCACACAGGACCCCTCCCCCAGTCCCAGGCCAGGCAGACGGGAGGAGGGGTCAGAGGGTGGTCTCTAACTGCCCCGGGGGCAGGGAGGGGGCTGAACAAGCACCTGGAGACCCAAGGGCGGAAGGGTGCAGATGCAGAGCAGAGCTGGAGTGGCTCTGAGTGCAGAGCCCCCGGGGCTTCTGCCTGGATTGGGGCCTCTTCACTGCCTGCACCTGCTCCCACCGCCGCGGGCAGTCCCCACTCAGTGCCCGCTGCCGCCCATTCAGCACACCCTCACCCAGGAAGACCGGGAACGCCCCTCTGCCCGGGCCCTCTAACTGCGAAGCCCACCTGTGGCGTCTACAGGTGAATTGACAGCCAGGAAACCTGGGGGTGCATTTATTCAGTAAGTTGTGACTGGGACCCAGTAACAAGCAGCCCAAGATGTCACCAAAGTGCTCAGGGGCAGATGAACCAGCCTGCCCCACAGCCAGCTCCCCAAAATGAGGCTGAGGTGAAATAAGACAAAGAGGGGGAGGGGGGCAGGGAGCAGACAGGACGCTGCTCCCCAAGCCTCCGGGGCCTGGCCTGGTGGGAGCTGAGCTGGACCCCAGAGAGCTTGCCTTTGCATGCCCCGGGGCTGGGGGCCTGCCCCACTGTGCCCGCGGGGAAGAGGCTGCCCCACACTGTGCCTGCGCACATGCATCACCTCCGCAGAACACGGTGGGGTCCTGGGCAGCAGTAGCATTGGCCTCCTCCCTCCAGCAGGCCACCTCCCTCCAGCGGGCCTCCTCCCTCCAGCAGGCCTCCTCCCTCCAGCGGGCCTCCTCCCTCCAGCAGGCCTCCTCCCTCCAGTGGCTACCTCCAGGCCACCAGACCCTGAGGGGGGGGATCTTCCTCTGCCAGGAGTGTCAGCCAAGGGCCTGGCTGCCACCCACATTGCCCCAGAGACCTGCGCCCACCCTAGACAGGCTGTACCCGTGCCAGTCCAGGTGCACAAAGCTGCCTCCTCCCGCCGGCACTGCCCTGCCCTCGCCCTGCCCTCGCCCTGCCCCATCCCCTGCCCCAGCCTGGTCCCCTGACCCAAGCCGGTCCTGCTCTCCAACTTCCATCTCGTCCATGGCCCCCAGGTCCGCAGCCCCCACCCCATCCAGGTCTCCAGCCTTTATCCCTGTCCTGGCCCCTGTCCCCTCACTCTGCTGTGACAGGTGGGCCTTCCCCCTCTGCTGTGACAGGTGGGCCTTGGGTGGCCACACCCATGTGAGCCCTGCGTGCAGAGCTTGCTCGTGGGTCTTGTCTTCCTCCTGGTCCTGGGCTACACAAGCCAGGAGTGGCCTCTGAGGAGCTCCTCTTACTCCCCTCCCCCCACTCCCCCACCCCCGCTGGCCTCCTTCCAGGCTCGGCCTGCCCCCCAACCCACTCTCCATGGTGCCCTGTACCCTTCTATTAGCCAGTCTCTGCCCACCTGACCCCCCCACCCCGTAAGCTAAGTACAGTGAACTGGGCTGATGAACGAATGAGCACATTTACATTTTGACAGGACACCAGCTTAAAAAGTCAGCAGGGCGCCATTTTTTCCCAAATGAGTCTCCTGGAGATCCCAATATGAAAGGTGGATCAGCAACCCCCCCCCCCTCGGGGTTCTGACCTCCACCCAGGCCATTCCCCTCAGGGCTCATGCTCCCCACCCCGCTGCAGCGTGAGCACAGACAGGGTGAGCATTTCAGTGCAGCGGGAAAGTGCTCTTTACATTTCCTCCAAATAATCGGCATCGTTCCTCCCAACGCCCTTATGCCCATTGCCTGTGAGTGCCACCGAGGCTCAGTGCCTGCGCCCTAAAACACGGCTGGCCCCTTGGAGATGAAAGTGGGGAGACTTTAGAAGGAAATGGGAGGAGGGAGAGGGGAGAGGGAGGGGGAAGGAGAGGGGAGAGAGAGAGAGGAGGGAGGAAGGGATGTCCCAGAACCACCTGGGAACCACGGCGCCTGGAGTTAGCGGTCCTCTGAGGAGCCTGGCCCTCGTAGTGGAGAAGGGAATGGGAAGCCAAGTGTGGGTGCCGCTATTGACTGCTCCCGGGAGTCGCGTCGCTGTTCCAGGGCCTCGCAGCGGACCCTTGAGGAAACATACAAATTGTTACCAGACAAAAAGCCCAGCAAGGGACCAACAGGAGCGCTCCCCAGAGGAAGTGAGGGTTATTTTCCGAAAGTGACCCCCGCCTCGAGTCACAGGGGAGCTACTGCTCAGAGACCTGCTCCCAGTGGCTCCCAGGGGGCGTTACACATGGTGGGGAAGGGAGTTAGGCCGCGATCAGGGTCCTGACCTCCACTCTTGCTCGGCAGGCGCCGTGCATCTGGTCCCCATGCAGCCAGGGCTTCGCTTCCTCTGGTTTCTCTGCTTTCTGGGCCTGGACTGAAACACAACCGAGGCCTCCTGGGCTGAGAAAGGGCTGAGGAGGGCGTGGGGGGCAGAGGCGTGCAGCACAGAGGCCTGGGGGTGCAGCCACACACACCCCCCCCCCCCGCCCCTCTAGGCCACCCACTGAGACTCTGGGTGTCCCGGCTCCTCTCTGCCCCATGTCCTCCATCCTCCTCAGATCCCCTGAGCCTCATCCCTGGCTCCCTGCCCCAGAGTGGCCCAGTCTGCCTCCAGGGGCTCCAGCCTGCTCTCCCTAAAGATACCAGTTTACGGAGACTCAAGGCCAAACGCCCAAACTCCACCAGCGGCGCCCATGTTCTCTGGGGATAACTAACTCCCAGTCTCCAGGTGACGAGACCACTCGCCTCTCTGCCATTCCATCTACATGCCTTACTTTGAGTAAATATGTTGCTTCTGCCCTGGTTGGTTTGCTCAGTGGTTAGAGTGTCGGCCTACGGACAGAGGGTTGTGGGTTTAATTCCTGGTCAAGGGCACATACCTTGGTTGCAGGTTCAATCCCTAGTCCCGGTCCAGGCGTGTGCAGGAGGCAAACAGTCCATTGATCTCTCCCTCTCTCCCCCTCCTCCCTCCCTTCCCCTCTTTCTCTAAAGATCAATGGAAAAAATATCCTCGGGTGAGGATTAAATAAACAAACAAATAAGTAAACACACACATATGTCAAGCTTCCTCAGACCTATGTACTTCTTTGCACAGGTTGTCCCCTCGATCTGAGGGACTGATCCTTCCTTCCCAGACCTTTCCGTGTCCTCCCAACTGCTCCTGGTCTTTCCAGACTTGATGCAAGCATCACCACCTCCAGGAAGCCCTCCTGAGCGCTCGCACCTGCCCTCAGGTCAGAGTCTGAGCCCAGCTTTGATGCCCCCAGCAGCACCCCTCCCCCCATGCTGTGAGGGCTGTGACTGTTGCTCCACTGTGGCCTCAGAGAGGTGCCACTGGGGCTGGGACGGTCCCACGGCTCCCTGTGCCTGGGTACAGAGAAGATGCTCAGGAAAGAGGCTCAAGCAGTTCACAGTGTCTGCAGGACACACCTTTCCAACTATAAAACGGGCCATTATTACATGAACTCCATAAGCATTTCCAGCTCTAGCATTTCATCGCTCACTAGTCCTTGACTGGAAGGACACTTGGCACAAAAGGGCCCTTTGATGGAACATTAGCCGCTCTCGTCATTGGCCACACCCTGTGGGCCATTGCACCACAGTGACTGTGACCTTGGGAGCCACCAGGCATCTCTAGCTCTCATCAAGCCCCCTCCCCCCTTCCCAAGCAGGCCATGATCGCGGGCCCTCACCTCTGACCTCAGCGCAATGGGAGTTCACACCAGGGAAATGGTGTGCAAACGGATCAAAACAATGTCACATTTGCCTTCTGCATGTTTTCCTGGTTTGCTCTGGAAATAAAGCCCAACACGGTGGGATTGTCTTTCCCAGAAACACATCCTGCCTGGTGTTGCTGGGAGCTCGTGGGGAAGAAAACCTGTCCCGCGTGATGGGGAGGTTAATCCATGAGCCCCTGAGACTATGCTGGGCTCCGGAGAAAGGACTCGGAGCTGCACGTGGGCCAAGAGGGGCCGCGGGCGGGGGAGCAGCCTCTCCGCCTCAGCAGGACCCATCAGTGTCCCAGGTGGGGGCTCGCCTTCTCTCGGTTGATTCTTTCCCTTTCCAGGCTGCACCCCTGGGTGTGTCATCCACATTCTTTAACATTGGTCACCGTAGCACACGGAGACAGCTGTTTCTCTGCCTTCAAACCACTGGAACGATCACACGGCTTGCCCCTAAACAAGAACGCTCCTTCCACAGCTACTTCTGTGTCATCAGGCTAACAGTAATTTCGGGATGACCTCCAATGGGGTCACCCAGAGGCCAGAGGGGTGGGAGGAGGCGGGGGCAGCTGAATTTGCCTGGTCACCATTTGCATCAGCTCCTGGTTGCTACTGGCAGCCGGTCCCGTCCTCTGTGCTCAGCCATCCCCTGCCCCCTCTGCCCTCGTCACTCACACCCTCTGAGCCCATTTCTTTGATGGCCAGGAAGTGGGGACCCTGGCAGCAAGGACCCGGTTGCAAGGAACCCAGAAGGAGAAACAGGAGACGGTTCCCAGAAATAAGTTACGTGCATTAACTAAATTGCACCAATGGTTACAAGAGGGCAGGGAAGGAAAAATTAGTCGAGAATTCAGGCTTGAGGTTTGCAACCTCCGATGTCTTACTCTGATGTCTTACTCTCGAACGGGAGTTCTCGGAACTGAGAACCTCGTGGGATGGCCACGTCCGGGGCGTGGGATGGCCACGTCCAGGGCTGCCGTTACACCGAACGTGATTGTATTGGTTCCAGCGTGTTTCAATCAGACTTTAAAGGGACTGTGCTGCCTGAAGATGAGAGGGGTGCTTGTCGCAGTAGTTTTCATAGCTGTCTTTGTCCGCTAGATCATAGATCAATAAACTCCGGGTGCCTGGGAGAGCCGCTGTGTTTGTGTCCCTGGCAGCTTCCAGGAGCAGGGAGATGCACCGCCTGCCATCACTCAGGCACGTTTTGCAAGCGGGAGTACTGCATCCTCATTCGCCTCCCAGGCGGAAGGAGCGCGTCTACAGAGATAAAGCTGTTCTCCGTTGAAGGTGCCCGTCAAACCCTCTCTCCAAAAGCTGGAGGTGCGGTTCGTCACCACAGGAAGCAGGCGGGTCCCCAGCTCGCTGTGCTGACTGCTCCTGAATTGCAAACACGCTTCTTAAAGGCGACTGTGTCCCGGAGTCTCTCAGTCAGAGAGGAGGTGGCAGGCACTGAGCTGCTTCACTCCACCTGGGCGACCCCGCAAGTGCTGGCCAGCACCAGCAGCTGGGGTCTGTCTTTGCTGACCGCCCTGGGCCTCAGGGTCCCGCCAACTTCTCCGGTGGCCCGGCGGGCCCTAGAGCAGGGCCCTGTGCACTGAAAACACCAACGTCGCAATGCCAGGCTTCTGTGGCTCCTCAGTCCCCAAAGCTCATGTCTGTGTTGTTGTATTGTCGTTTTTTAATCCTCACCCGAGGATATTTTTCCATGGCTTTTTAGAGAGAGTGGAAGAGAGAGGGAAAGACAGACAGAAATATCAGTGTGAGAGAAACACATTGATTGCTTGCCTCCTGCACGCACCCTGACCAGGGCCCAGGCCAGGGAGGATCCTGCAACCCAAGTAGGTGCCCTTGACCGGAATCAAACCTGGGACCTTCGATCCGCAGGCCGACTCTCTATCCACTGAGCCACCGCGGCTAGGGCTCTGTTTTGTTCTGAATACCCCTTTGGTGGACTGGGAGCTCCTAATGAGAATGACAGCCTTCGACAGAATAAACCATTAAGCTGAGAACATGGCCATCCAAATAAGCACATCTTTTAAAATTGCAAATTGTTAGGCCCTGGCCAGATAGCTCAGTTGATTAGAGCATTGTCGCAATAAGCCAAGGTTGCAGGTTCAATCCTCAGTCAGGGCACATACAAGAATCAACCAGTGAATGCAGAAATAAGTGGAACAACAAATCGACGTCTCCCCCCTCCCATTCCTCTCTCTCTTTAAAAATCAATAAATAAAAATTAATAAAAAAATAAAATTACTAGCAGGCTGGCAGACGTCAGCTGTGACAAGCACGTTCCGCTAAGTGGTCTAAATGGGTCTGCTCGGCTCGAGCACAGCGCCTGCTCCTCTCCCAGCGGAACAATTATTGTGAAAACATCGTTCTGAATGAGAAGGAAAGGGAAGGTGGCGCTTTCACCAAACGCTAGAAGAGAAGCAACTGACGAGTCTCATTCCAGCTAGGAAGTGATTGCAGGGATTGTCCGGTTCGCTGTGTGTGAGAATAAAAGAGAATCCGGGGTTAATGAGATTGTGCATTTCAGACAAGTTTTGAGATACTGGTGTTGACCCTGGCTGGGGGCTCAGTTAGTTGGACCCTCATTCCGGTCAGGATACATACCTAGGTTTCAAGTTCAGTCTCAGTTGGGGCGCATGCGGGAGGCAATCCATCGATGTTTCTCCCTCACCCCCTTTCTAAAATCAGTAAACACATCTGCGGAGGCTGACCGGCAGGCCCTGAGCGGCGGGTGATTGCTCTGACACACGTTTCTGTGAGAGAGAGGCTAAGGGGCTGTTTTACTTTAGAAGTACAAAGCAGTTCGCCTGCCTCCTTAGGCTTTTATTGTCACAACAGCTTGAACTAAAATTAGCCTCTGGATGCAATCAGCAGGGTGAGCATCCTTGAGAAAGCTCCTGCTTCTACAAGGTCGGGTCTTTAAAGACTAAACAGAGAGATTCCAGTAAAATACCCGGGGGCTCGGACTTGTTTGGAAAAGTCAAGGCAGGGGCTGCCACCTTCGGCAAGGCCCCCCAGAGGCCCCAGACCTTTCAGAGACTCCTCCTCACAGACCTTCCAACCAAGGCCCATGTTTCCCCACACATATCCTTGGGTGAGGATAAAAAAAAAAAGATATTGGCATTGGTGGACTGGAAAAAAAAAAAAGAATGATCTTATGACAACTGTGTCAACTCAGTTATTTTAAATGAACAAAAAGAGCTGCTATTTAGAACAAATATATTTTTCCAAATGATAGCATTCCTTTGCAATGCAGGCCAGGCCAAGGGACCCCACCCTTGCACTGATCCACCTCATGAATGCACAGTTTGGAAATCTTGTTTTCCTAGAGAGTGGCCTGCACAGCGTGGTTAAACTCAGCCACTGCCCACCCTGCTTCCCTTTGAATTAGTAGAACAAAGAGAATGTAGGCAACACTCAATATGACGACTGTTTTAGGGGCTCAGATTTCCCGCCATTCTTCAAAGGACTACAGTAGCATTGCTATTTAAGGGCCCTTCTTATGACATTAACAAGCTCTCTAGATGTCCTTCCTCCTCCGCCTCCTCCTCATCACCAAAGTGGCTGGCAATGTTTAGAAGGAAGATTAGAGAATCAAATGGTGGCCTGGCTGGTTTGGGAGCTTGTATTCAATTGTTAATCCAATGAACAGCTTATGTTCATAAAATGTGTCATATATTACTCCAAAACATGAAACAGACTCAAATTCTCAAACATAATTTCAGCCCATGTTCCAAAACGGGTCCCTACCTGGGGAGCTGTCCACATGCAGTGCTGACGGCCGCCTGTGGGTGCCACCCCAAGGCTCCCATGTGACAGCCACCGAGAGGAGGGGTGCTGGTGCCCACCACAGTCTTGTTAGGACACCTGAGAAAGGCAAATTATGTTCTCTCTTTGTTGTTTTCTTTCTGGACGTATTTGACAACCCATCTTTTATTAACACTGGCTTTTTTAAAGAAGATGCTCCTTCAGCACAAGGTATCAATCATGGACAAAGAAGGACAAGATCCCATATGAAGAATATTTATGTCTTAATTGTCTTGAGAGCTTGGCCTGGTAATTGAGAATTCAAAGGTCAAAAATTCTACTTTGTTTTTCTTATTTTTCAAGAAATCAAGAGGCCAACAACACAGAGATTGATAGAAATACATTTCCTTCTCTCTTCTGCATGTTAGACTAAGCAGGAGACGATGTCAGGCTGACAGGGCATTGTGATGTTTTCTTTCTAAAGGTGAGGATGCCTCAGGATGCCAGCTAATAGAGATACTACCTTGCAGGTAAGAGAAATCACAGACAAATCACAAAAGAGGTCATGACCAAGGAGAATCACCTTGGAAAACATGTTTGACCTCAATAACAATCAGATACAAATGAAAGCCTAAACTGAGATGTCGTGATTCCCCAATCAAATTATCACACATTAAAAAAAATGTACTAATCACAAATTCTGTGTGG
This sequence comes from Myotis lucifugus, assembly GCF_000147115.1. NCBI lineage: Eukaryota > Metazoa > Chordata > Mammalia > Chiroptera > Vespertilionidae > Myotis > Myotis lucifugus. Next base: position 634,299 of record NW_005871490.1, read on the forward strand.
GAGAAGATAAGTCAATTCAACCTTTCTGAGGGAGGGGTTGTAGCAGTGACTCAAGAGCAATGAACATGCCCATAGCCTTTGACTTATGAGTGACCCTCTTGGGACTCCGATCCAAGAAAAAATCTCAAGTCCAAGGATACATGGGTGAGGTTGCTTATTCCAGCAATATACAGAACAGAAAAACACAGGACACGTTTTTTAAAATATATTTTTATTTATTTCAGAGAGGAATAGAGAGGGAGAGAGAGAGAAACATCAGTGATGAGGATCATTGATCATTTGCCTCCTGCACTCCCCACTGGGGATCGAGCCTGCAACCTGGGCATATGTCCTGACAGGGAATCGAACCTCGACCTCCTGGTTCATAGGTCGACACTCCATCACTGAGCCATACCCTGGGCCATAGGACACATTTTATTGATTTTTTATAGAGAGGAAGGGAGAGGAATAGAGAGTTAGAAACATCGATGAAAGAGAAACATCAATCAGCTGCCTCCTGCACACCCCCTACTGGGGATGTGCCCGCAACCAAGGTACATGCCCTTGACTGGAATCGAACCTAGGACCCTTCAGTCTGCAGGCTGACACTCTATCTACTGAGCCAAACCGGTTAGGGCAGGACACATTTTAAATATCACCATCAGAATAGTTAACTACATTATAAAATTGTCATAGAGTTATATATAATCTATATATATAAAAGCTTAAGCTACCAAACGACCGAACAACCGATCACTATGACATGCACTGAGCACCAGGGGGCAGACGCTCAATGCAGGAGCTGCCCCGTGGTGGTCAGTGTGCTCCCACAGCCAACCTCCCACAGCCCTGATCAGCCCCGATTGCCGGCCAGGCCGAGGGACCCCACCCGTGCACGAATTCGTGTACCAGGCCTCTAGTTTGTCAATAAAATAATGCCTAGACATGCCTTTAAGATAAGCACCTGAAAGGAGACAGGTGTATTGTCTCTAAATAGTGTGATTAAGGACATTTTTCGTGAGATTCTTTGGCTGCCTTATATGTGTTAGTTTTATGCACTAAGCAGTTGTGGGGGCTCTCACAGGAGTTAAAGCCCATTTGCCATCCTCACTCACAAAGGCAATGACACTGCAGTTTTACTGTACACACTGCAGTGCACCTTTATATAATAACCCAGTTAGGTAACTAGTTTATGTCACACTGATGTTACTACCGGGCAAGAAGCCTCTTTTGTTTGAGTCAGTATAAAATGCACTGCTGAACAGCTGGTGGCTGGCTGCTTTGTCTGCAATAAAACATGTCCCATCTACCTGTGGCTGCTCATGTTTTTCTTCCAGTTTTCAGTGTCCAAAGAGGTCCCATCCCTAGTGGAGGAGCTCGGACCCAATGCATGTTTATTTCAGTGATAAGGAAAATTCTTAAAAGAGACTTTTTTTAAAAAGAAATATATTAACTAAGCGTGTACAAATAAGTGCTTACAATGAAATGGTATGTGAGTATGTGAAACACAGCATTTATTCTTATAATATTACTAGAGGCCCGGTGCACGAAATTCGTGCACTCGGTGGGGGCGTTCCCTCAGCCTGGATTGCAAGAGGGTCCAGGCCAGGCCAAGGGACCCCACTGGTGCAGGATCGGGGCCGGGGAGGGATGCGAGAGGTTGGCCAGCCGGGGAGGGACCACGGGAGGGCTCCAGGGCATGTCCAGCCTGTCTCAGTCCCAATCGGCTGGACCCAGCAGCAAGCTAACCTATCGGTTGGAACGTCTGCCCCCTGGTGGTCAGTGTACATCATAGCGAGTGGTTGAGCAGCCTTAGCATATCATTAGCATATTACACTTTGATTGGTTGAATGGCTGACTGAACTACCACACACTTAGCATATTAGGCTTTTATTATATAGAATTTACTAGAGGCCTGGTGCATGGGTTCATGCACCGGTGGGGTCCTTCGGCCTGGCCTGCAGGGATCAGTCTGAAACTGGCTCTCCAACATCCCCCTAGGGGTCCTGGATTGTGAGAGGATGGTTCTCGGGTGACGCACCCTGGAATTGGGCTCCCTCCTCTCTGGTTCTGGGTGCGTCACCCAAGAACCGCAGCTGCCAAATCACCGGAGCTCGGCAGCTCCTGCATTGAGTGTCTGCCCCCTGATGGTTATTGCACGTCATAGCTACTTTGGACAGTCAAAAGGTCAGTCGGTCGCTTAGGCTTTTGTATATATAGATTGTATCAGGTGATTACAACTGTAAACCTACTTTTGCCCACCCCTCTTCATGAAGGAAATACATTAAGTTGAAAGTGACTATGTCTGCGTTGCAGGAAATCTTATTCTTTTCTCTATTTCAAGTTTCCTACATGAGTATGCATTACTTCTCGTATCAGAAAAATATTTTAATAAAAAAATGAACCTTGACCCATAAATTGCACCATAAAAAATATCAACTCAATGTGGATAATACACTTAAATGTAAAACCTGAAATCAGAAAACATCTAGAAGAAAACAGAAGAAAATCTGTGACTTTAGGTTAGGCCAAGATTACTTAGGGTACCAAAACCACAACCTACCAAACAAAAAATGGTAAACCAGACTTCATCAGAATTAGAAACTGCTCTTTGAAAGGTACTGATGACTAGGAAAGGACAAGAGTGGGAGAAAATATTCGCAAACACACAGGTACTAAGAACTAAGAAACAAACAGCCCAAATTAAAAATAGACACAAGGTTTGCACCAAGATATATGGGTGGCAGATCACCACATGAAGCAATGCTCACCGTCCTCAGTCATGTTCGGGAAATGCAACGCGTCCATAGGAAATGCCACTACACGTCTGTTAGATGGGGAAACATTCTGAAGGTCCTGCCAGGCAGTTCAACTGGTTAGAGCGTCGTCCTGATGATCCAAGGTTGCAGGTTTGATCCCCGGTCAGGGCACATACAAGAATCAACCAATGAATGCATAATAAGTGGAACAACAAACCTCTCTCTCTCTCTCTCTCTCTCTCATCAATAAATTTTTAAAAAATGTCTTTAATACCACAACACCGAGCACCGGTGAGGACCCAGAGCACCGGCCTCTCTCACTCGGCTGTTGCAGATGAGAAGTGGCCAGTCCTTCAGGGAGCCAGTGTGGCGGTGCCTGCAGTTACACATATGCTCCCCCATCACCCAGCTATTTCTCTACTGACCCAAGGGAGACGAACACATATGTTCACCCCAGACCATGTATGTGATTGTGCATCACAATTTACTCCTAATCTTCAACAACTGGACACAGCCCAACTTGGCCTTGAGTGCAAAACAAAACTGGGGTTCATCTCTATCGTGAAATCCACTGTGCACGGAGCCACCCAGCCACACAACTGAGCCTCAAACGCACTGCGCGGTGCAGAAAAGCCCGACGTAGGAGACGCCACAGTGCACGAGTCCACTGCTGTGATTCCGTTCACACGACACCCTAGAAAAGGCAGAATAAAGGCAGGACAGCGCATCAGGGGGTGCCAGGGCTGGGCCTGGGGGAGGAACTGGGAGGGATTTGAAATGATTCCACATTGTGGTTGACATGCTGAGGATATAACTATGTGTTTGTCAGAACTCAAGAGTCATACACTAAAAACCATGAATTGTGCCTTTTCATTTCATGGACCAGGTTTCGTGATTGTTGGGAAGATGAAAAGGTTCTGGAGGTGGGTGGTGATGATGGTTGCACAACAATGTGAATGCTGCTGGATCCTACATTTAAAAATGGTTGAGCCCGGCCGGCGTGGCTCAGTGGTTGAGCGTCGACCTATGAACCAAGAGGTCATAGTTCGATTTCCAGTCAGCACACATGCCCGGGTTGCAACTCAATCCCCAGGATGGGGCGTGCAGGAGGCAGCCGATCAATGATTCTTTCTCATCATTAATGTTTCTCTCTCTCTCTCCCTTCCTCTCTGAAATCAATAAAAATATATATTTTTAAAAATAGTTGAAATGGAAATTTTATGGTTTGTATATTTTACCACTATAAAAACAAAGCTTCATACTTCCTAAGCATTGATTTTTTAACATAGCCTATTTTCCATTTGGGTAGCAATTGTTTTAAGGTCCATTTATTTTTGTCACATTATGGATCCTTATACTACCCAATGAAGCCCACTTGGCTTCAAATGACAGAAAAATAAACAACAATTAACTAAATAGCACATTCGGTGCTGAAAGTGCCACAAGTGGGAGAAAAAGGGAAGGAAGGGTGGCTTGTCAGAAAACAGTCGGGGTGGCCCGGTGACCTAAGCCAGGCAGCCTGCAGGTGGCACCCTTCCCCTCCGTGCCATCAGCACCAATGGGCCTCTCACCTCCAGCAGGGATAGGCTTCCTGTCCCTTTGTTGAGTGCCTGCCGCCCAGGTGATGCCTGAAGCTGCCTGTGGAGTTTTGGACACAGAGCCATTTCGGTCACTAATTAATTTCATTCAGTAGCCTGAGCAGAGGTTTGAGTCAAGATTCGAAGCTCACTTTTGACTGAGGCCTTTGTTCCATTCATTTTCGGTTACACATGGGAAGCAACCGTTTCCATGAAACAGCACCTGAGCGGGTACAATGCGCTCCAATAGATTTTACTCTGTTCCGCACTTTCATTGTTTTAAATGCTGGTCATGACCCACTGAGCTGACTTTATCACCCACTTACACGCAGTGAGTGACCCACAACTGAAAACAACTCTGGTGAGCGTGGCCACCCACTTACTTTTGCGCACGAAGCCATTCAACCGGTACGAAAAAGAGTCTGTTCACCTATTTGGGAAAACATCTTTTGTATATAAAATACAAACAAAAAGAGGCCTTTCCTCCCAGCCCCCCCTTCCCCCCCTGTGGCCCCACAGCACAGCTGCTTACAATCATCGTAGATGACGCTGCTGCCCCCTCCCACCTGCAGACACCGTCCTGCCTCTGGGCCTTTGCACCAACTCTCCCTTCTGCCAGGAGTGTCTTCCGACGGACATCCGTGACCAGACCCTACCCTCCTGGGAGTCTCTGCTGCAGCCACTCTATATGCCACCGTTCCCTCCTTTTTTCTCCCACTTGTGGCACATTCAGCACCGAATGTGCTATTTAGTTAATTTTTTGGTTTCTCCCAGCTAGACTATAACTCCTTAAGGGCAAGGATCTTCACCTTTTCCTCCTTTCTTTCTTTTATTAATCCTCACCCAAGAGTATGTTTCATTGATTTTAGAGGGAGAGGAAGAGAGAGAGAGAGAGAGAGAGAGAGAGAGAGAGAGAGAGAGAGAGAGAGAGAGAAACATCAATGTGAGAAAGAAATATCAATGGGTTGCCTCCAGAATGTGCCCTGACCAGGGATTGAACCCAAAACCTAGAAATGTGCCCTGATTAGGAATCAAACCTGCAACCTTTTGGTGCACAGGATGACGCTCCGACCAACTGAGCCACCTGGCCAGGGCGGATCTTCACCTTTTCTCCACTAAACTCATAACTGGAATAGCAGCCACTGGCAGGTATGAGCAGGTACTTATGGAATGTTGGGTAAATGAATGGTGGATGAGTTCATTTCTTATCTGTTTTCTACGAATTAGAATGACAGGCTTTATGTTGCATCTGGTCTAGGGGAGCTGGGCACAAGGTTCTGGGTCTTACCCGTGCCCTCCATTTCCAGGCCCAGGCTGGTACAATAGTTTTGAAAATGTAAGCTGAAGGAATGCCTGTGGTATAATCACTCATCATGCTTCTAAAGCTGAGATTCCTGGGCTCCCCCGGAAACCTACTGAAATAGACTAACAGGAGGACCCACACGAGTGTGAATTTTCAATAAGCCCAGCCCAAGTGAATCACTGGTACCATGGAAAGAGCATGTGAGTTAGGAGCTGGATTCTGATCATCGCCTGGTACTAACCAGCTGTTTGGACTTTACTGTTATTTGCAGTCAGACTAATTCAGAGTGTGCACATTCTGCTAGGAATAGCTGGAAGGTTGAGGTGGTGGTAGTGTTGACGGTGGTGGTGGTGATGGTGGTGGTGGTGTGGTGATGCTAATGGTGGTGGTCGTGGTAGAGTTGCTGATGGAAGTGATGCTGATGCTGATGGTGGTGGTGGAGATGATGATGCTGGTGATGGTGGTGGTGATGAAGGTGGTGATGGTGGTGTGGTGATGGTGGTGATGGTGGTGGTGATGGTGGTGATAGTGATGGTGGTGGTGATGGTGATGATGGTGGTGGTGAT
>NW_005871490.1:641653-663529 GCF_000147115.1 Myotis lucifugus
CCCGTGGCCTGCCGCCAAGTGCTACGTGCACAGCGTGGGGCCCTGCGCCCGTGTGTCCAGATCGGGCTGAGGGTGAGGGCATCCCCGCCTCATAACCATCTGTCCCCCTCATTCTGTGGGAGGGCTCCTGAGCTGACAGGACTCGTTCTGGAGTCCTTCCTCTGCGCTGTGGAGAATGAGGGTGGAAAGGCCCAGCCAGGGACAAGCCTGCGACAGCGTCTGAGGCTGGAAGGGCTCTCTGTGCTCCTGACATGAGCCCTGAGCCCACAACACCCACGGCGGAGGGAGTGTCCAAGGTCAAGAGCAGGAGAAGGGGCAGACCCACGGCAACCACCTTCCCGAGGGGGGAGAATGCGCGCCCACAGCTCCGGATGCAACACGGCACGGGGCCCTGCAAGCTAGAGAACGAGCAACCGTGTGCGCACGCTTTGGAGTCCTTTCACTCAGGAAACAGGAGAAAAAGAAAACATGCGAGTGACCTGCTCATGTGTGCAAAGACCCCAGCAAACAAAAAGGAAACTCGGGAGGGAGAAATGAAACCGCGTGCGATGGTCACCTGTGGGTGGAGCGGTGGGAGGTAGGGCAGTGAGGGCGGGGTCCCGGGGCGGGGGACCCACCCTCGTTTGGCTCTGACTTTAGAACCAAGTTAGTGTTTCACGTCAGTCAATCAGTAAACATGGGGGGGAGAACCCCAATGAACCACACACACACAGTGGCTGTATCACAAACAGACACAGGAAGCCATGCTGGTGGCAGGAGAGCACGTGCCCAGTGGTTCTGGAACAGTGTTTGCCTGCTGTGGGCCCGGCGGCTCACACAGCAGGCACTGCCTGCTCACAGGCCTGCAAGTTCGGTGCAGGCAGAATCGGTTCTTCTTTGTTTTTTAAATATGTTTTTATTGGTTTGAGAGAGAGAGAGAAAGTGAGAGAGAGAGAGAAAGGGAGAGAGGGAGGGAAGGAGGGAAGGAGAGAGAGAGAAACATCAGGCTGCCTCCTCCACGTCCCCCATGGGAACCAAGCCCTCATGTGCCCTGACCGGCAATCAAATCCGTGAACTCTGGGTGCATGGAGCTCCGTTCAAGGAACTGAGCCACACTGGCCAGGGACAGATGGGTTCTGGGTGAGGACACTCTGGCCTGCGGACGGCTCCCTTCCTGTTTCACACGCCTGAGAGCGCTGGTGCCTCGCCTGTAGAGCATCAATCCCACTGGGCGACTCCACGCTCAGGGCCTCCGCACCTCCTAAGGCCTCTTCTCTCATAGCATCCCATGGGGGAGGGTGTCCACATATGGGTTGGGGGGGGGGGGGAGACACAAACATTAGCTCCATAACATACATCAACGCTAAAGGCAGATGGATACCATATCCCACTGGAAATGCTTTCCAATTGTTAGAAATAAGGCGAGCCCCCGAGTCAGGGGTCCTGGTGGAACACGAAACATACTTGGGAGCCCGGCAGCAAGCAGACATCTTTCCTTCTTGGTCTGGAAGGCATGCACCTTTATAAGCCCTGACACACGTGACCTGTCCTTTGCTCTTGATTGGCGCTCAGGCGCACAGTCTTTCCCGATTGGCTAGTTCAAAGGGAGGGGTTGGCCTTTGCTGCTTCAAGATGGCGACCAACGGGGTGGCTGCCAAGTCACGCAGTCCAACATGGCAGCTGTCCACACTTTCTCTGACAGAAAAGATGACTAGTTTATTCTCACAATTCCCCCCTTTTCTTTATTCAAACTCTGTCTTCAAACTCGCTGACATCCACTGACTTTCCTGCTCTGCAGTGTCCAGGAGGAGACTAACTGCGGTTGGGTCCGTGCGGTTCCGATTAGCCCTTGGATAAGACCCCCACACACGGGATGATGCGACACCCATCACTGCAGCTCCCAATCAAAGGGGTGAAGTGGACACCAGCGCTCCCTTTCCCTTCCCAACCATCGCTCCAGGGAATCGGGGAAGGAGCCTCGGCCCCAGGCTCCCGCTCACTCGTCACTAAAGCTGCCGGTGCCTTAGGCTCAGCGACGGTCCGTGTGCCGTGTTGTCAGGGACGAATGAGCAGCACTGGCCCCAACATGACACACCTTCCTCCTCCTTCTGCCAGAATCAGATCCAAGGCCAACCTGTTCTCCCAGGCAGCCTGCTGCTGGCCTCTAGCTGCTCACTCTCCCTTTAGCTGCCTCACGAGTGTAGTTGACAAGCCTTTGCTGGTGATAGTAAATACAATCCACCACATTCTTGTTCACAGTGGCCACCAGCACAGGACAGACTCAAACCCTGCGGCAATCTGACTTCTAGCCTTAAACTCCTTGGCGCCCCTCCTGGAACCCCAATGGGATCTGTGTGTATATGGGGATCAAAGGAGCCCCCTGGACCCTCTCTCCTCTTCCTAGACTGTCTGTCCATTGAAAAAGGTTTAGGATGTGCCAACGTGAAAGGGATAGCCAGTGTATCAGAGCGCACGGTCCACTCCAACTTCTGGGCAAGGCCCAAGTCAGGGTCCCCATGACACCACCAGACATCAGCACGGGTACCGACAGTGCAGCACGATGGGCTTCTGAGGATACTCGGCCATTTATGCATCGGATAAATTTCTCATAAACTCCGAGCACTGTTCCCCCCCTTGAGAGGCAGGAGGTATAGTTTACGTCGGGGGACAGGGACGGATCATTTTGGGGGGTTCCTTGCTCTTTACCTCTGTTGAATGGGAACAACAGGGCAAGAGTCTTACAGGAAGCATTTCCCAGGCTGTTTCCTCCTGGGACAAGGCAGGCACACATTCCATCCCGTTACTGTCTGAGGTCCCTCCGAGTGGAAATGGGACCACTTGGGCCTCTAGCCTTCCTGCTGTGCAAGTGTAGCAGTCGCTTTTATTTAGGCTGCGTACAGGATAGTTAAACCATTCCACCCATGCATTTGTTCCCTTATATCCTACTTCTATTTTCATGGTGGTGGCAGTGGCCTAGGGCAGTGGTCAGCAAACTGCGGCTCACGAGCCACATGCGGCTCTTTGGCCCCTTGAGTGTGGCTCTTCCACAAAATACCACGTGCAGACGCGCATGTACAGTGTGATTGAAACTTCGTGGCCCATGCGCAGAAGTCGGTTTTCGGCCTGGGCGAGTCTATTTTGAAGAAGTGGCGTTAGAAGAAGTGGGGGCTGTCAGTCAGTCGGGCGACAGGAGATGCGGGGCAGGCGGGCCCCGAATACGCAGCGCGGGGGAGTCGCGCGTGATTCATGCAGAGGTGAGTGAGCCAGTCAGTCAGCAGTCTCATGTGCAGTGGTTAGTGCTAGTCGCGTCCGCAAATCACGCGCAGTTGACAAAAGTACCTACTCGAAGCATAAAGTTAGCTGTATTTTTCCAACCAGCTGCAAATCCTACAGGTATTTTTGTCATCAATTTAAGAATTGTAATTCTTTTGTGTTGGTGGCTTTATTATTATAAAATGAAACATTTTTTAGGTGCCCTGTTTGAGATGGCTACAAAGAAGAAGCAAAGAAAAACGGAAGACGAAAACCATGAATTTAAAGTTGAATTTGAAGTTGAATGTACCTACCTATATAGTTTAAGTTTAAAAAATTTGGCTCGCAAAAGAAATTTCAATCGTTGTACTGTTGATATTTGGCTCTGTTGACTAATGAGTTTGCCGACCACTGCCTTAGACCTTCCATTAAGTATTTCCACTCTAGCCAGAACCGGTTTGGCTCAGTGGATAGAGCGTCGGCCTGCGGACTGAAGGGTCCCAGGTTCGATTCCGGTCAAGGGCATGTACCTGGGTTGCGGGCACATCCCCAGTGGGAGGTGTGCAGGAGGCAGCTGATCGATGTTTCTCTCTCATCGATGTTTCTAACTCTCTATCTCTCTCCCTTCCTCTCTGTAAAAAATCAATAAAATATATTTAAAAAAAAAAAGTATTTCCACTCTAATATTCTTTACCTTCAGCAACTTGTACAGACTTTTTCTTTTTTTTCTTTAAAATGTATTAGAATTCTTCACTCTTAGAAACCTCACTTTTTCAATAATTACCAAAAAGTAAACAGCCAGCATTTCTTAGATTAACATTTATGAACAAACTTTAAATGCACTTTTACTTTCAAGAAAATATACCTTCAACAAAGTACAAGAGACTTTCTGTAATAAAAACTAAGAGCAGGCAAATTAAAACTTGTCTAGCAGTTAATGTTCCAGTTTTCTGTTTTTGCCTTTCTTATTTTTATGTACATAGATCTTCTGAGCCCCCTTTAACAGTTTTTCTGCACTTCTTACAGTTCTCTACCTTTGCAGTTTTCTTGAAATGTCAGGCCAACTATTGGTGACAAAATGTAACTTATAATATTTCTTGGCCCAACAGGTCCTCAGGGTCTGGCCCAGAGTACTTTCTCATTTGATCTTTCAGTCTTGGTAAAATATTACAAAGAGTAGTACATTTGTCTCCTTTTCCCCCCCTCTTGACCTTCCCCTGGCCTCCCCTACCCCCAGTGTCTTGTGTCCATTGGTTATGCTTATATGCATGCATACAAGTCCTTCGGTTGATCTCTTACACCCCCCGTCCCCCAACCGTTCCCAGCCTTCCCGCTGTAGTTTGACAGTTTGTTCAAGGCAGCTCTGCCTCTGTATCTATTTTTGTTCATAAGTTTATAATGGTCTTTATTATCCATAAATGAGTGAGATCATGTGGTATTTTTCCTTCATTGACTGGCTTATTTCACTTAGCATAATGCTCTCCAGTTCCATCCATGCTGTTGCAAATGGTAAGAATTCCTTCTTTTTTACAGCAGCATAGTATTCCATCCTGTAGATGTACCAGTTTTCTAATCCATTCATCTACTGATGGGCACTTAGGCTGTTTCCAGATCTTAGCTATGGTGAATTGTGCTGCTATGAACATCTGGGTGCATATATCCTTTCTGATTGGTGTTTCTGGTTTCTTGGGATATATTCCTAGAAGTGAGATCACAGGGTCAAATGGGAGTTCCATTTTTAGTTTTTTGAGAAAACTCCATACTGTCTTCCATAGTGGCTGCACCAGTCTGCATTCCCACCAGCAGTGCACGAGTGTTCCCTTTTCTCCACATCCTCTCCAGCACTTGTCGTTTGTTGATTTGTTGATGATAGCCAGTCTGACAGGTGTGAGATGGTACCTCATGGTACCTTGTTTTGATTTGCATCTCTCGGATGATTAGTGACTTTGAGCATGTTTTCATATGTCTCTTGGCTTTCTGAACGTCCTCTTTTGAAAGGTGTCTATTTAGGTCCTTTGCCCATTTTTTGATTGGATTGTTTATCTTCCTTTTGTTAAGTTGTATGAGTTCCCTATAAATGTTGGAGATTAAACCCTTATTGGTGATAACATTGGCAAATATGTTCTCCCATGCAGTGGGCTTTCTTGTTGTTTTGTTGATGGTTTCTTTTGCTGTGCAGAAGCTTTTTTATTTTGATGTAGTCCCATTTGTTTATTCTGTCCCTTGCTCTTGATTGGAGCTCAGGTGTGCAGTCTTTTGAGATTGGCTAGTTCAAGGGCGGGGTTGGCCTTTGTTGTTTCAAGATGGCAGCCAACATGGCAGCTGCAAGTCACGCAATCCAACATGGCAGCTGTCTAAACCTTTCATTGACAGAAAAGATGACTTGCTTATTCTCACACAATGGCCAAATCTGTGACAATCTACACTAATAATAGACAAACATGGTAATTGACCGTACCTTCGCTATGCCCGCCATTGGCTGATCAGAGTGATATGCAAAATAACCGCCAACAAAGATGGCGGCTAATTTGCATACTGCAGGCAGGGTGGGACAGTGCGAGCTGCCATCCAGGCTTCCGTGTGCGACCCGGGGGCGGGCAGGGGCTCAGGCGAAGGCAAGCGATGCTGATCGCCTCGCCTGAGGCCCCGCCCACCCACCAGAGACACGGGGCCCACTCCTGTGTGCGACCCGGGGGTGGGCGGGGGCTCAGGTGAGGCGATTGGCATTGCTTGCCTTTGCCTGAGACCCCGCTCGCCCGCCAGGGACACAGGGCCCTCTGAGAGAGAGAGAGAGAGAGAGAGAGAGAGAGAGAGAGAGAGAGGAGGAATTTGGCACCCCACATCCCTCCCTGATTGACCACTGAGATTCCAAGCCAGCAAGGGCTGCCTTCAGGCCGCAGCTCCAGGTCCCTCACCCCCACCCCAGGCCCAAGAGCACAGTGCTGGGCAGGGGCACCCAGGGGTTCGGGAATGCAGCACCAGGGGCCGGCGGGACATGGGGGGGGCTGTGTTTACACCGCCAAGTTCCCCACTTCTGCCCTGGCCCGCGCACCCCTCCTCCTTCCCCTCAGAGGCCCAGCTCCTGCCTACATGCTTGCTGGGCAGGCCCAACTGCACCAGGGAGTGAGCCATGGCGATCGGGATGGTCACTTCCTGGGATGGGACGGCCAGACCATGGCGATTCATGAGGGCGATGAGGCCCATGCGGCATGTGCAGCCCTCGGGTGGTGGGGGTGGCCGGCCAAGCTGAGTCTGGCTTCAGTGGGGCCAGTGGGAGCCCGAGGCCACCCCAACCCCCACAGGTCCTGGGCAGACAGTGGCTCAGTGGAGAGTGGTGTCTCCATGCATGGTGCCCAGGGGCGGCTGTGAGCTGCTGCAACCCCGCCCCTTGCTTCAGGGAGGGGGAGAAGGCTTGCAGCCACCAGCACCCTAGGCTGCACCGCCTGTGCCTCAGCCTGCCAGGTTGGCAGGGTCCAGAGCAGGTGAGCTGCTCCCTTCCCCCAGTGGTAGAACAGGAAGGAGAGCGCTGGGTGCAGGGAGGGGACCTCAGCTGGGATCCTCCTGGTGTGGGGAAGGGGCCCAGCCTGGGCCCGGTGGGGAGCTTAGGAAGTCTGGCTAAGCAGGCGCTGGTTCATACCAACTCTTACTCTGCCATCTTCCTCCAGCTCTTCAAGCTAGCCCCCCTGCCCCACCTGTCTGGGGGCACGGGCTCTGGATGACCTCCCTGAGCTCAGACTGTGGACCCAGAGACCTCAAGGAAGAGTGCCCGGCCGGGCCCGGGCAGGGGCCAGTGCAGAACTACTAGGGCAGAGTTGCTTCGGTGTCTCGGTGAAGTTTGCAACTGACCCAAGGAGGAAACTTGAGAGGGGAAAGGCCGGGAGGCATGAATTGCCAGCACTTTAGCCACTTGAAAACAGCTCCACTTGGAATGTGAGGCGGTTGTATGTTCAGCTGAGAAGTGAGGGGGCTGAACTCCACCATTGCTGGGCTCCTGTCAGTCCGAGGCCCAAGCGTCCACCACGACAAGGAAAGAACAGAGCGAGGGGCCTGGAGGAAGGGAGGACAATTGAAGAAAACCGTGTCTAGACTTTCCCCAGCCCTCTCCTTCTTTCTGCTGCCTACAAGAGCCCCAGGCCCAGCCACAGTCTGTCTCCACCTTTTAGTCCCCTATTCTCCAACCGCAGAGGAAAGAAATAAGGAAGGAGTCTGTGCTGCCTTCAGGAAGTACCTATATACCTGATCAGCCAGTTGCCTTCCACAGAGGGAGGCCAGACTGCGGCTTAGGCCCGCTCCCCACAGGGACATCAGTAGGACATCCTGTGAGGGCTCCCAGGCTGTTAGAGTGGGCAGGCTGGGCTGAGGAATGCCCCCCGAGTGCACAAATTTTTGTGCACCGAGCCTCTAGTCTTACCCAATAATAGACAAACATGCAAATTAACCAAACAAAGATGGCGGTTAATTTGCATATGTAGGTGTGGGAAACCGGCACGGCCATGGCATACTCAGCCCCAGGATGCCTTATGTGCCATGCCAGCTCAGCCTGGTTCAGTGACCCTGAGTGGGGAGGTGAAAGGATTGAGAAAAGACAGACAAGAGAATGAAAGCTGGGTCTCGGTGGGACGCTGCTCCCTGATGAGGAGACAGCGCCAGTGCCCACAAGCCGTGTCTTTATTTTATAGCAGATGCCACGAGGCAAAGTAGGGGCATGATCACGTTGTTTACAGCATTCTCGTGAGTTTCAACCTCACTTAACTACATGCACCTGAACTCTATCACAAGGCACGTGGGGCTACGTGTTCGGACCATAGGTTCAAGCTTACAACCACAGCCATTGGCTATGATTGTGCTGGGAGGGCCCTGCCCTCCAGCTGGGACTTGCAGATGGCAATGAGAGTACCCTGTCCTTTCATTAGTCCGAGGCTTGAACCAGGCCAAAACACTGTACCCGCGCCCCACACGTAGGTGCCCAGTGGCGATCGGAGCCTGCAATCAGAGCTGAGAGATCCCCTGCCCAGGCCTAATGCCTTGAGGAGTTAGGCCTGGGCAGGGGAGGAGCCGGTGATGGCAGGGAGCAGGAGCGGAGTTTGCGATTGAGGGCAGCTGGGAGTCCCCTGCCCAGGCCTAACGCCTCAGTCAGAGGCGTTAGGCCTGGGCAGGGGCAGAGCCAGGGATGGCGGGGAGCAGGGAGGGAGCCGGTGATGGCGGGGAGCAGGGAGGGATCCAGCAATCACGGGGAGCAGGGTGGAGCCGGCGATGACAGGGAGCTGGGGGTCCCCTGCCCAGGCCTAACAACTCAGCCACAGGCGTTAGGCCTGGGCAGGGGCAGAGCTAGCAATGGCGTGGAGCAGGGAGGGAGCCAGTGATGGCGGGGAGCAGGGGCGGAGCTGGAGATCGCACAGAGCTGGGGGTCACCTGCCCAGGCCTAATGCCCTGGTCAGAGGCATTAGGCCTGGGCAGGGGTGGAGCCGGCAATTGCGGGGAGCTGGGGGTCCCCTGCCCAGGCCTAACGCCTTGGCCAGAGGTGTTAGGCCTTGGGCAGGGGCGAAGCCAGCAATGGCGGGGAGCAGGGAGGGAGCTGGCGATGGCGGGGAGTAGGGGCAATAGCCAGCGATCACAGGGAACGGGGCAAAGCCAGCGATCACGGGGAGCAGGGTTGGAGCCCACGATTGTGGGAGCTGGGGGTCTCCTGCCCAGGCCTAATGCCTCGGCCAGAGGCGATAGGCCTGGGCAGGGGCAGAGCGGGCGATTGTGGGAGCTGGGGGTCCCCTGCCCAGGCCTAATGCCTCGGCCAGAGGCGTTAGGCCTGGGCAGGGGCCGAGCCGGCAATTGGTGTGAACTACAGAGGAAACACCTTTTCTGACCGCTCATTGGCTAAGCTCCCTGTATGCCACTGGTAATATTCTTAGTAACTTGGGTAATAAGAATCCAATAAGGTGATCTAGGGTTTTTCCACCTCACTCCTGGAGAGAAAAAGGAAGGTCCGCTGCTGGAGGGCTAAGAAATGTCATATCCTGCCCTAGCCGGTTTTGCTCAGTGGATAATGCCTCAGCCTGCCCACTGCAGGGTCTGGGTTCAATTCTGACTAAGGGCATGTACCTAGGTTGCTGGCTCTTCCCTGGCTCAGGCCCAGGTCAGGGCTCATGCAGGAGGCAACCAATCAAAGTGTTCCTCTCACTTTGATGTTTCTCTCTGTCTTTCCCTTTCTCTTCCACATTCTCTAAAAATCAATGGAAACATATCCTCAGGTGAGGATAAAAAAAGAAAGAAAGAAAGAAATGTCATATCCTATGAAAGATACATCTTGAAAATGCCTAAAGAAAGTTGTCATTTTTTCATGGTGAAGGGACTGGAGTCTGGGTTGATGAAAACACCTTGGTGGCTGCGGTGACTGGCAGTGGCTGCAACAGCGGGGTGATGGGGCTGGTGCCTTCCCCTGATCAGCCCGGTCACCTCCCACAAAGGGAGGCCAGACTGTGGCTTAGGCCCGCTCCCCAAGGGGAGCAGGTAGCAGGGAGTAGGACATCCCCTGAGGGCTCCCAGTATGTGATAGGGGGCAGGCTGGGCTGAGGGACCCCCCCCTCCAGTGCACAAATTTTTGTGCACTGGGCCTCTAGTCCTATCTAATAAAAGAGAAACATGGTAATTAGCCGTACAGCCGCTACCCTTCCCATTGGCTAATCACTGAGATATGCAAATTAACTGCCAGCCAAGATGGCAGCCGGCAGCCAGGCAGCTGACGCGAACAGGGAGGCTTGGTTGCTTCAGTGACGGAGGAAGCCAAGCTTCCCCGACTACCTTGCTGGCCTCTGAGCTGCAACTCTAAGAAACATTGTTACAAATATAGAAGCTAAACAAACCCCCAGAAACCTGCTTTAGTCAGCCAGGCTTCAGCCAGCAGGACTGCAACATTGTTTCAAATACAGAAGGTAAACAAGGCCAGAAACCTGCTTTCAGCAGCCGAGGCCTCAGAGCTAAAGCTGGCCCAGAATAAAAAAAGAAAAAAAGAAAAAAAGGAGCGGTTGGGAGCTTCAGTCACCCGCCAGCCTGAAAACGGCCCTCAGCCCCTCAGCCAGACTGGCCAGGCACCCCAGTGGGGACCCCCACCCTGATCCAGGACACCCTTCAGGGCAAACCAGCCGGCCCCCACCCGTGCACCAGGCTTCTATCCTATATAGTAAAAGGGTAATATGCCTTCCGGCACTGGGTTCAGCGTGACAGGGGGCAGCGCCCAAACCCCCTGATCACCCTGTGGCTCTGTGTGTGACAGGGGGCGGGGCCACAACCTCCCTATCCGCCCTGCTCTGTTCGTGACAGGGGAAGGCGCCCCAACCCCCTGATCAGCCCTGCTCTGTGCCTGATGGGGGGAGCTCCCCAACCCCCTGATCGCCCTGCTGCTCTGTGTGTGACAGGGTGCGGCACCCCAACCCCCTAATCAGCCCTGCTCTGTGTGTGACAGGGTGCGGCGCCCCAACTCCCCCCCCA
Organism: Myotis lucifugus; assembly: GCF_000147115.1. NCBI lineage: Eukaryota > Metazoa > Chordata > Mammalia > Chiroptera > Vespertilionidae > Myotis > Myotis lucifugus. The sequence continues at coordinate 652,367 of NW_005871490.1, forward strand.
CCACGGGCCCTGCTCTGTGTGTGATGGGGTAGAGCCATAACCTCCCCATCGGCCCTGCCCTGAGTGTGACAGTGGCGGCACACCAACCCCCTGATCGGCCCTGCTCTGTGGGTGATAGAGGGCGGTGCCCCAACTCCCCTATCGGCCCTACTCTGTGAGTGACAGGGGGGAGCTCCTCAACCCCCTGATGGGCCCTGCTCTGTGAGTGACAGGGGGGAGCTCCCCAACCCCCTGATGGGCCCTGCTCTGTGAGTGACAGGGGGGAGCTCCCCAACCCCCTGATGGGCCCTGCTCTGTGAGTGACAGGGGGGAGCTCCCCAACCCCCTGATGGGCCCTGCTCTGTGCGTGACAGGGGGGAGCTCCTCAACCCCCTGATCGGCCCTGCTCTGTGCGTGACAGGGGGGAGCTCCTCAACCCCCTGATCGGCCCTGCTCTGTGAGTGACAGGGGGGAGCTCCCCAACCCCCTGATGGGCCCTGCTCTGTGCGTGACAGGGGGGAGCTCCTCAACCCCCTGATCGGCCCTGCTCTGTGCATGACAGGGGGGAGCTCCTCAACGCCCTGATCAGCCCTGCTCTGTGCGTGACAGGGGGGAGCTCCTCAACCCCCTGATCGGCCCTGCTCTGTGAGTGACAGGGGGGAGCTCCCCAACCCCCTGATGGGCCCTGCTCTGTGCGTGACAGGGGGGAGCTCCTCAACCCCCTGATCCGCGCTGCTCTGTGAGTGACAGGAGGCGGTGCCCCAACTCCCCTATTGGCCCTGCTCTGTGAGTGACAGGGGGGAGCTCCTCAACCCCCTGATGGGCCCTGCTCTGTGCGTGACAGGGGGTGGCACCGCAACTTCCCTATCGACCCTGCCTTGAGTGTGACAGGGGGCGGTGCCCCAACACCCCAATCGGCCCTGCTCTGAGCCCGACCAGGGGCTGCACCTAGGGATTGGGCCTGCCCTCTGCCACCCAGGAGCAGGCCTAAGCCAGCAGGTCATTATCTCCTGAGGGGTCCCAGACTGCGAGAGGGCACAGGACGGGCTGAGGGACCCCCCTCTCCCCCCCGAGTGCACAAATTTTTGTGCACCGGGCCTCTAGTTAGATTATAATAGATTATAACCCATAGAATAAAATAAGATTCTGTGAGTTCATACTGACATACAGAAATAATTGAATAAACACATGGGAACTAGTAAGAGCGCTCTCTTACAAGTAGCATTACAAGTAATAACTGTGGACACTTGCGGAGTTACAAAAGCATGGCTTGGCACCCAACATAACCACCAGGCCAGGCAAGAGCCACCAGTGCATGACAAATTAGTGGGTGAGTGTTTGATTAGAAACAAATTACATGGTGTCGAAGCACCTGCCCACAATATACTTCGTAATTACAAAGGGAAATAACTGTGCCCAGAAAAGCTGGGGCACACTGGGCACCGCCTCTAGGGTGGGCCAGCTGGGCAGTGCCCCGAGGTGCCCACCAGCCTGACACACAAAACCCCGGTAGAAACGTAGAGGGAGGCAAACAACATGAACGCCAGGATCCCACTCGAGAAGAGAACTATCTCTGGATACAAATATACTCCAGCCACTCCCTCCCAGCCCAGAGACTGCCTGCTCTCGTTTACCTGGCTGTGTGCACACCTGGGGGTGGGGCGTTGCCCCAACGCAGGAGCAGAGGCTGAGTGGTCGCCTTCACACCTCCACCATGCAGACCTCAGTTCCTCCTTTAAATACATTAGTATTATTTTTGTTAATCCTCACCTGAGGATATTTTCTCCATTGATCCTCCAGAGACAGTGAAAGGGAGGGAGAGAGGGAGGGAGGGAAGGAGGGAGGGAAAGGGAGAGAGAGAGAGAGAGAGAGAGAGAGAGAGAGAGAGAGAGAGAAACATTGATGTGAGAGACACATGCATTGGTCGCCTCCCAAATGCACCCGGACTGGGGCCAGGGATCCAACCTGCAACACAGGTACGTGCCCTTGATTAGGAATCTAACCTGCAACACTTCTGTGTGTGGGCTAACACTCTAACCACTGAGCAACTCTGGCCAGGGCAAACATAAATTATCTTTAAGTATTAACAAATATTGGGTCACGGGTGAGAAATGATAGCTGCCTTTCACGCCTGCAGCCCTGCACTGGACTGCCCTTCCCTCCCTCTGGGGCTCACACTTCCCTGCAGAGCTCAGTGCCCGGCTGTCGCCCAGAGCCTCCCCTGCAGGGGGTGGTGCCTCCCTCGGCCTCCTGTCCCCCTCATACTCTGACGTTTCCACCAGCATGAGCTCTCACCTGACTGCCCGTTTCCCACCTACCCAGGTGCTGGCACACCTGCCTCGCTCAGCAGACTTGCAGGTGCACAAGCCATTTTTTTTTTATGGACAAAATTTAGATCCCAATTTTTTTTTGATCATCAACTTTTCCCAGAGAAGACCCTCAATGCCCTTTTTGGGGTAACGTTAGAGTTTGAAGATCTCACAGATCCTCCGGCTGTGCTGTTACCCGCAAGACCCTCCTTCGCAGCTCCAGCACCGGCTCCGGCTCCCTCTCTCCTCGCCTGTCAGTCACGTGGAGGACTCCGGGGCCAGAGACGCCTAGACCGCTGTTGTCGCCAGCACTGCGCGCACTGGGACCAGCGGCTGGAGGCAAGTGGAACGCTGAGCGAACACCTGGTGAATGCCTTTGGACCGGGCTGTTTAGACTCTGCTCAGAAGCCAGCGATCCGCCTCCCCTTCCTGCTGGTGGAAATGCCATCCTTGGGTTGCACAACATATTGGCCGACGTTCTCTCTGGGCCCTGTGTCCTCCCTGCCTGCAGTTCCATGGAAAGCACAGCCCATGGCCCTCTTTCAGGGCCAGCCCTCCTGGCCTCGACGTAGGACAGGAAGGGACCCCACCCCGGCTGCAGTGCATGTCTGGGGGGCCCCTCGCCCACCAGCCTGCTACATGCTCATCCCTAAGGGACATCTCACAGGATGATGGTGGCAGAGGGTAAGGCTGGCGGTGCCTTCTGTCCCACAATCCTATTGTTCTAGAACAATGATGGCGAACCTATGACATGCATGTCAGAGGTGACATGCGAACTCATTTTGGGTGACACGCATTGACAGAGACAAAAAATTGCATAAATCAAATATTTGTCTCTTGCAACGGCCAAAGTTGGGCATCACTCGAGTAATATTATTACTCACGTTACTCATGATCAATAATGCAATTCTAAAACCGGATGTAAACATGTACATCAGTGTTGAGTAGCAAAGATACATAGTGAAAACATCCAAGATACATTGTTCCAATATTGACATTAATATAAAAAGGTTAAGAATTGCACTAGAAAGAGATTAATCTTTACTCGTGACATTTTATTTTTACTCGAGTGACAAAATGCCCAATTCTGGAAACGGCCTCCTTATTGTCAACATGTGCCTCGGGTAAGCTTCCCATGCGTTCAGGTGCATTCGGCAAACGGACGCACTTGATCGCCATGTTTGTTAGGAGACAGGAATGGGAGGGTTAGAAGAAAAAGATATACAGTGCAACAGTCCTCGACGAGACATTCAGCGTGCCAGATAATTGATTACAGCACCATATATTTGTTGGTTATACATACTATCTTTGAATTGTTTTGCACCAGGAGTCAGTGCAACAACACTGCAAAAAGTTAATAGGTAAGAAACCTATCAACCTTTTATAAAAAATGCCGTGATTTATATTTATTTAATTTTGCAGCCTTGTGATGGAGAATCAAAAAAATAAAAAAGCAAGATTGAATGATAAAGGAAGTGGAAGTAGCAGTAGCCGACCCTTTCAAGACATATGGACCGAGATGTACAGGATTGTCGACAGAAACAACAGATCATTGTGCATACTGTGTAATGAAACGGTAGTAAGCAGAACGTGGAATGTAAAGAGACATTTGAAACTAATCATTGTCAGCTCTTGAAAAAAAGTATTGATGAAAGGAAGGAATACATTTCTAGGCAGCTACACCTCTATAAAAGTCAATCAAATTCCATCATTAAATTTGTAAGATGCTCTACAAATTTAACATCAGCAAGTTACTGTATTGCTCACTCCATAGCTCAGCATGGAAAAGCCCTCAGTGACGGAGAATTTATTAAGGAAACATTTCTAAGATGTGCACCAGCTCTATTTCATTATATGAAAAATAAAGATGATATTATCAAAAGAATTTCTGAGTTACCACTCAGTAGAAATACTATCAAAGACAGAATAATAGATCTTAACAAAAACGTACAACATTAATTTAAAAAAGACTTAAATAGTTGTAAATATTTTTCGATTTCTCTTGATGAAACTACTGATGTCACATCAAATGCTCGGTTGGCCATTATTGCTAGAATTCTGATGGTCTCACAATGAGAGAAGAGTTGATAAAGTTAGAATCAGTGCCAACAGGTACATCAGGAAACGAAATATGTAAGGTTGTTATAAAAACATTCAGTGACCTAAACATTGATATCTCTAAAATTGTGTCAGTCACAGCAGATGGGGCACCAAATATGGTGGGAAAAATGTGGGATTCCTGAAATTGTTTATGGAAGCTATTAGACATCCACTTGTACCTTTTCATTGCATTATCCATCAGGAGGTGTTGTGTGCCAAATCGGGATTCTCAGAATTGAATGATTTAATGTCAGTTGTAACAAAAATTGTGAATTTTATAGCTTCTCGACCCCTTCACAAGCGAGAATTTTCTGCACTTTGAAGTTGATTCAACCTCCAGTGGACTGCTGATGTTCAATAATGTGAGATGGCTGAGTCGAGGTAAAGTACTTGAGCGATTTGTGGAGTGCTTTGAAGAAATTACGGTATTTATTGAGAATAAGGATCTGGCAAACTTTCCTCAGATCAATGATCATAAGTGGGTCAGCAATTTGATGTTTTTAACAGATCTCTCTGCTCATATGAATGAACTGAACTTAAAATTATAAGGTTTTGGCAAAAGTATTGACATTATGTTTGGATACATCAAATCTTTTGAAAGTAAACTTAAAATTTTCAAGTGAGATATTGAAACTAAAACTTATAAGTATTTTCCTCGGATAAAAAAGTATTTCGAGAAGGCCACTACAACAAGTGTAATGGAGTCCATACTTATGTACCAGAATATAGTAAACTCGTTATTTGAACAGTTCAGCAAAAGATTTGACCAATTTAGAAGCCTAGAACAGACCATTAAAATAATTAAGTATCCGGATGTAGTTGTTTACAGTACTTTGGAATTAAAGGATTTCCAATGGATGCAAATTGACGATTTAGAGATGCATCTTGCAGATTTTCAAGGTAGCATTTGGACTCATGTGTTTGTCGACTTAAGGTCGAAACTTGAAAATCTGGAATGAAATTGTTTGAATAATGAAGAAGAGTGCAACTACGAACAAGAAATTTTGAGTGCTTGGAACAGAGTACCTGACACTTTTAGCGACATAAAAAATCTAGCGATGGCTTTGCTAACAATTTTTTCATCAAAATATTTTTGTGAGACTTTGTTCTCAGCATTAAATAATATTAAAACGAACAAAAGAAACCGGCTAACAGATGAAGTTAGTGGCGCTTGCTTGGCCTTGAAGTGCACCAAGTATGAACCTGCAATCGAAGAATTAACAGACAAACTTCAGCACCAAAAAAGTCACTAATTTCTAGTTTTCATACCATTTGATTATCATTGTTTGTATTATTATTTTTTCCTAAATGTACATTGTTTTTCTGTTTTTGTTCATTTTATACATATTTTTTGGTTGATTTTTCTTTGTTAAATGGCATTTAAATACATAAAATAAATATCAAAAATATAAATCTTTTTTTTAGTATGGTTGCACATATCAAAAAAAAATTATGAATATTTCTATATGTGACACGGCACCAGAGTTAAGTTAGGGTTTTTCAAAATTTTGACACGCCGAGCTCAAAAGGTTCGCCATCACTGTTCTAGAAGGAATGGGACAATGAGTTTCTCTCTTTTCAAAAAGCTCAGCAGGACTTGAAATCTTTCTCAAGTTCTTAAAGCTCCGGGAGCTGCGTAGTGTCTGCACGTGCCCTGGTCCACGCCAGCGCCTCAGAAACAATAGTGTCTCCCCTTCACGTGCAAATGAGGAAACTAAGGCCCATAAAAGGCACCCCCAAATGCTTGGGGCAACCATGTTGCTTCCTGAGATTTGGGATTAGCCACAATGATAAACAAAAGCGTAATATTTCAGTTGCAATATGCATGGCCCGATTTCTCCGCCCGATCAACAGTCAATACTTGAGGAATAAAATGCATGGGTATTGTTGGAACCACAGTGCCAGCTTGGAGTGTGGCATATTCAGGGCCGGGGGGAGGCTGGCTCTGGAACTTCTTTCAATAGAATGTGTTTTCAGGGCCTGGTCTTGCAGATTCATTCTGGGGCTGGGCTGTTCTCACGTGATCACGCAGAGCTGCTGGCTGAGGCCAGAGCAGGGTTCCCTGGGCTGGAGTGGCACCTCAGTCACATTTGCACCTCCACTGCCCAGATGCCCACAGTCGGGGCTTGAATCCCGTGTTGCTGTCTACCTTCCCAACACCATGCCTGTAAGCAGGAGTACCCCCCCGGGGGGATCCCTTCCTCCCTCTGCGCAGGTGCCCCTTGCCCTAGCTGCCAGCCCACAGCCCCCCTTGTTCGGCTGACACCCCCCGGGGGCACCTCCCCACCTGTCCTGTCACCACTGGTACCTCCCAATGGCTTGAAGACCAGATTATGAAACAAAGTTTGGAAGAAAGGGAAGCTAGAGGGCTTTCTGGTCACTGTGTGACCTCTTCTAGATTTCTCACTCCCATCTCTTATTTCCTAAAATATTTCGTATATTGTTGAATAATTCCCGTATCTGAGGTCCTTGGGAGGCCAATGTAGAGTTTGTACTTTTTGACTCAATTATCACGGTTTCTTCCCTTGCGTATGAAAAACGTGGGAGCATCATTTGAGGAAGTTCTTCCAGAATCTCGGGCTTAATCTGCGAGCCCATATTCATCTTCTCTCTCCCCAATAGGGGCCAAGAACGCACTTCCTATCAACACTGCTAATGGGTACCTTGCCTTAGGGAAACCCTGCCTCTCTTATATGCTCACTGCTTATTGCTCAGGGTCTTGCTTTTTTTTGTTTTCTTGCTCCCTTGAAATTTTAATGTCTAAAACCCAGTAATACAACCACCACAAGTGTTTTCTGCAGAATCTGTTTTGTAGCAGGAGGGAGGGGCCCTAGAATTTCCAGTTCATCATATTGACAGAAGAGGAAAGCTTCTGTCTTCACTTTTAACTAAAAACAAAGCTGAGCTGTTACATTTTCACTAGGATCTGTATGAGATCCTAAGTGCTCACTTGGAGGTCTACTCAGGTCTAGCATTTGCACTCATATAATGTCACACATGGCACAGCTTCATTTAGGAAGATGGAGAAAGTCCCTCAGTGCAGTATTAGGCGCTCTTTGCTGCAGTCCATACACATGTGCATGAGCTCCCCACATATGAACTGTTACTTGGCACCCAAAGTGGAACTCAGGTGTGAACTGTGTCCAGCACAGCCAGGGGTGAACCTGAGGAGGGTCGGTGAAGGATTAAAGAAAACACACAAGAGAATACAGCTGGGGCCAGGTGGGTCACTGTGCCTGGATGAGGAAACAGTGACACAGCCTGTAAGCAGAAGCTTTATTTTATAGTCAGATCACACAAAGCAAAATAAGGGCAGATGTTTACAATGTTCCTGCAAGTTTCAAATCTGCTTCTTTCCTGTTGTTGCCAGTCTCTGAACGCTATCAAGCCTTGTTTTGGCAGCACTTGCTGCACCCGCAGCAGCTCACATCCCTTAGCTACCTGAGGACTGCAGGGTCGGACTCTAAGGTCAACCTTACAACCATAGCCTTTTGGCTATACTTGTGCCGGGAGGACTTTGTCCTCCAAGCTGGGACTTGTATGTGGCTTTGCCACAAGTCGGTCTGAGGCTTGAACCTGTCCAAACGCTATAGCCGCTCTCCACAAGGTGCAAGAAGATTAGGGTGTGGGAGCTGCTCTGGCTTAGAAACCCTTCACCCTGGGGACCAATATCTCTTGTAATAGTTACCTGTGTTTATTAGCTCTCCACACTCAGGTAAAGAGAGCCTAGGTTATGGCTTCCTGACAGATGTCTAGAGATTATTCATTCCTCTGCAGCCAGCAGCAGTTAACCAGCCAGAGGGCACTTGTGACACCGTGTTACTGAATAACACAGTTGACATCCCACCTTTCTCAGGTTTCTAGAACAAGGCAGAAAGTCTACTCAAAGTGGTATTTGTCTGTAGAGAAGATAGACGGGTTCATTAAACCTTTACTCACAGTAATTTATCAAGATCTTCAAATATTTGGTGTCCAGGCTTAAACATTTTTCCAATGGGTGTTGGATCAGAAAAGTTTAGAGACTTTAGTCTTAGAGAAATTTAGTTTCAGGTGGTTCGTAACTGAGATACATGTCTTTCCAGAAGTATAATATGGCTACAAAGTATCTATGAGATTGTTGCAGCTTTGTGAATTTATTTTTTTTGAAGCATCCTTCTCAAAATCACCAGTGGAGCTATATTGGAAAATATCTTGAGGTAGAAATTCCATCCTGGATGAAAAAAAAAAAGTGATTAGGTATGTAAGCCATTTTAAATCTGGGTGTGTTAGCCCTGGCCAGTGGGAATCAGTTAGTTGGGCATTGTCCAGTGCACCAAAAGGTCGCCCATTCGATTCCCAGTTAGGGCACATACCCAGGTTTTGGGTTAGATACCCTGCCAGAGGCATCACTCTCAATCTGATGTTTGTTTTTTTCTCTCTCCCCCTTCCTTTCTCTCTCAAAAAATCAATAATGATAAAAACCTAGATGTGTTCATGTGCTTTGTGATGGAGACAGTTATTTGACTTTGCTTGCCAAGCATATTGTTTATTTTTTTGCATCAATTACATGCAGTTGAGTCAAAGTTGTTTGTAAACTTTTGTTTTTTAGGTATTACATTAGTTATAAAACAAGGAATGTTTATTTTGTTCAAGCATTGTATTATGACAAATTTCAAACATATATAAAAGTTGAAAAAGTTTTAAAGTAAACATTGTTTTGGCCATCAAGATTCTACCATTAACTTTTTTTGGGGGGGGGGGGCGGCACTGTACTCTATTTTCTGAAATTCCTTTAAATGTATCTGCTACCCAACACGAACGGGATGTATTGGATTTGGAACTGATTGCCCATGATATATTCCTTCTTAATTGAATGTTTGAAAAAGATTGATTTTAAAAAGTTTAAACATTTAAACTTCTTTAAAATTTTTTAATTTGTTGGAGTGACATTGGTTAATAAAATTGCCTAGGTTCCAAGTATACAATTCTATAATACATCATCTGCATATTGGTGCCCACCACCCACATTTTCTTCCTTCATCATATATTTGATTCCCTTCATCCCGCACTACCTCCCCCACCATCTTTCCCTCTGGTAACCACCGTACTGTTGGCTGTGTCTGAGTTTTCATTTGTTCAGTTGTTGCTACCATTCACCTCTGATTACACTGCTTCCTCACCTGCCCATCTCTATACATCCAGGAACCTTTCTCCTGCAGGGACTGCTGCAATTGTTACTAATTGGGATGAATACCTCCCGTTCATGCCTACCCACGCTGCCTATTCTCTCTCGTGTTGTCAGAACCATCTTTCTAAAACACAAATCCTACAAGTAATTTCTGCTGTTAGAACCGTTCTGTACGCCACAGCTTCAGACAATGCCTTCTGGCCCTTCCAGGCCTTCCCAGCTTATCCCAACACTCAGCCGCCGCGGGGTCCGCTTCCAGTTCTCAGCCACACAAGCCACTCGACAGCTGAGCCTCTGTTCAGTATTCTCTCTACGTAAGATTACCCTTTCCTTTCCCCATCTCCCCGACCATGACTGTTTTGGAATCAATGTTTGCAGTCTGTATTTGAAGATCCCATGACATCCTCCCCTCCTCGCCCCAAATGCTAACCACCAGGCAGCCTTCTTTGGACGCCTGATCCCAGGAGCTTTCAGCCTTCCCTGGTCACTGCCTTGGACCCCAATACCCTTTACTCCAGGCCACTTATGACTGACTCGTTTTATGAGCTTTTCGCTGCTCAGAAATGCAGACTCCGGCTCTTCTTTAAACCCCGGTACCTAAACGAGTCTCAGGGCAGCACCCAGAGCTGGGCTCGGTGCACCCGGTACGCGCACCTGCCCCAACGCAGACCCCGGCTGCGCGCGCTCGGCGGCGGGTCCAGCAGTGCGCATGCGCGGGAACGCGGCCCTGCAGACGGACGGAGCCCGAGACTGTGTGCTCCCTTCCGCGTCAGCTCGGCCAGTTACTCCCGCCCCGGCTCCCCACTTCCCTGTTCAAACACTGACACTAAACTCGGGCCCCACCGAGGCGCGCGCGGCCTACTCGCTCCCGCTGTCGACGGGAGATCCGCCTGCCGTAAAGCACGGCGCGGCACCTGCTGCAAAGCGCTTACGACAGAACCTGGGACCAAAGTACGACCGGCAGCCGCTCCCGCCCCCGCTTCAAACGTTTGGGTTTGTGGAGCCGAGCTGGGTGGCCGCCAGCCCGTTCTTGTTCCGCACTCGGCCTCGGCCTCTCGGAGGAGGCTCGGAGGCGCCGCGGCCTCTGAGGGCCCTAGCCCCCGCCCCCGCGCCGCGCCTTCCGGCCGCCATCCTCCCGGCGTGCACCGCGGCGGCGGCGAGGCGGCGGCCATGTTACGGTAGTTTGTTGTTTTCTCCCCGCGGAGGAGCAGGGCCAGCGACCGGACCCGCCTCGCTCGCCGCGTCCCCGTTCCGGCCCGCCGGCCCCCGGCCCCCAGCTGGCGCGCGGGAGCAAGGCTGAAAGCGGGCGTCCGCACCAGCCTGGCGGCCGCGCTGGGGAGCGGGCAGAGGAACCCGGCGCCGAAAGAACCTGAACCGCCGGCCCTTGACAGCCACGACCGGCCGAATCCCGGGGCGCCCGCGGACCCTGAAGTGCTGCGACCAAAAGGATCGCGGCACTCGAGCGGCGAATGTCAATTTATAGTATGGTAGAGGGTTCCCCTCGTGGCAGAAGGGCAATCGTGGTTGTGGTGAGAAAAATGTACGATACGTCGTTTCGTTGGATAATAACTCGCGATTGTGCCGTTCGTGAGACGGCCACTGTGGGTG